>NW_026594418.1:4563134-4578308 GCF_907164565.1 Psammomys obesus
TTTACTATGTTTAGATATGTGCCTTGTATCCCTGATCTCTCCAGTACTTTAAACATGAATGGATGTTGGATTTTGTCAAATGCTTTTTCAGCATCTAGGGAGATTATCATGTGGTTTTTTTCTTTCAGTTTGTTAATATGGTGGATCACATTGATGGATTTCCATATATTGAACCACCCCTGCATACCTGGGATGAAGCCTACTTGGTCATAGTGGATAATATCTTTGACGTGTTCTTGGATCCGGTTTGCAAGTATTTTGTTAAGTATTTTTGCATCAATGTTCATAAGGGAGATTGGCCTGAAATTCTCTTTCTTTGTTGAGTCTTTGTGAGGTTTAGGTACCAAGGTGATTGTGGCTTCATAGAATGAATTTGGTAATGTTCCTTCTGTTTCTATTTTGTGGAATAGTTTGAAGAGAATTGGAGTTAGCTCTTCTTTGAAGGTCTGGTAGAATTCTGCGCTGAAGCCATCTGGTCCTGGGCTTTTTTTGGATGGGAGACTTTTGATGACTGCTTCTATTTCTTTGGGGGATATAGGACTATTTAGTTGATTTACCTGGTCCTGATTCAGCTTTGGTGAGTCAAATCGATCAAGAAAATTGTCCATTTCATTTAGATTTTCAAATTTTGTGGCATATAGACTTTTGAAGTAAGTCTTAATGATTGTTTGGATTTCCTCAGTGTCTGTAGTTATGTCCCCCTTTTCATTTCTGATTTTGTTGATTTGGGTGGTGTCTCTCTGCCTTTTAGTTAGCTTGGCTAAGGGTTTGTCTATCTTGTTGATTTTCTCAAAGAACCAGCTCTTGGTTTCATTGATTCTTTGAATTGTTTTATTTGTTTCTAATTGATTGATTTCAGCCCTGAGTTTGATTATTTCCAGCCGTCTACTCCTTTTTGGTGTGTCTGCTTCTTCTTTTTCTAGGGTTTTTAAGTGGGCCATTAAGTTGCTTGAATGAGCTGTCTCGAATTTCTTCTTGAAGGCACTTAGTGCTATGAACTTTCCTCTTAGCACTGCTTTCATTGTGTCCCACAAGTTAGGGTATGTTGTGTCTTCATTTTCATTGAGTTCTAGAAAGGCTTTAATTTCTTTCTTTATTTCTTCCCTGACCCAGCTGTCATTTAGTAACAAGTTGTTCAGTTTCCATGAGTGTGTAGGCTTTTTGCTATTTCTGTTGTTGTTGAAGTCCAGCTTTATTCCATGGTGATCAGACAGGATACAAGGGATTATTTCAGTCTTCTTGTATCTGTTGAGGCTTGCTTTGTGACCAACTATATGGTCTATTTTGGAGAAGGTTCCATGAGGTGCTGAGAAGAAGGTAAATTCTTTTGTGTTTGGGTGTAAAGTTCTGTAGATGTCTGTGAGGTCCATTTGATTCATGACCTCTGTCAGAGATATTGTTTCTTTGTTTAATTTCTGTTTTGTTGACCTGTCCTTTGTTGAGAGTGGGGTGTTGAAGTCTCCCACTATTAATGTGTGGGGATCTATATGTGGTTTAAATTTTATCAATGTTTCTTTTACAAATGTGGGTGCTCTTGTATTTGGGGCATAGATGTTCAGGATTGTGATGTCTTCCTGGTGGAATTTTCCCTTGATGAGTATGAAGTGTCCTTCCTCATCTCTTTTTATTAATTTTGGTTGAAAGTCTATTTTATCAGATATTAGAATGGCTACTCCTGCTTGTTTCTTGGGTCCATTTGCTTGGAAAGTCATCTTCCAACCTTTTACCCTCAGGTAATGTCTATCTTTGTGTCTTAGGTGTGTTTCTTGTATGCAACAGATTGCTGGGTTTTGTTTACGTATCCATTCTGTTAATCTGTGTCTTTTTACTGGAGAGTTGAGTCCATTGATGTTGAGAGAGATTAATGACCAGTGGCTGTTAGATCCTTTGATTTTGATGTTGGCTGTGTTCATAAGTTTGTGTGCTTGGTTGCTTTTTGTTTTGCTGTAGTAAGGTTAATTATTTCCTGTGTTTTCTTGACAGAAGCTAATTTTCTTGGGTTGTATTTTCCCTTCCAGTGTCTTCTGTAATGCTGGATTTGTGTGTAGGTATTGTTGAAATTTGTTTTTGTCATTGAATATCTTGTTTTCTCCGTCTATGAGGACTGAGAGTTTTGCAGGGTATAGTAGCCTGGGTTGACATCTGTGTTCTCTTAGGGTCTGCATGATATCTGTCCAGGCCCTTCTGGCTTTCATAGTTTCTGTTGAAAAGTCAGGTGTGATTCTAATGGGTTTGCCATTATATGTTACTTGGCCTTTTTCCCTTGCAGCTTTTAGTATTTTTTCTTTGTTCTGTATACTTCCTGTTTTGATTATTATGTGGCGGGAGGATTTTCTTTTCTGGTCAAATTTGTTGGGTGTTCTGTAGGCCTCATGTATCCTTATTGGCTTCTCCTTTAACTTGGGGAAATTTTCTTCAATGATTTTGTTGAAAATATTTTCTGGGCCTTGGAGAAGGGAGTCTTCTTTTTCCTCTATTCCTATTATTCTTAGGTTTTGTCTTTTCATATTGTCTTGGATTTCTTGGACGGTCTGTGTCAGGAATTTTTTGGATTTAACATTTTCTTTGACAGATACATCGATTTCTTCCATTGTCTCCTCTACACCTGAGATTCTTTCTTCCATTTCTTGTATTCTGTTGGTTATGCTTACCTCTGTAGTTCCTGTTTTCTTCCCTAAATTCTTCCTCTCCATTATTTCCTCCATTTGTGTTTTCTTTAATTTTTCTAGTTCTATCTTCAGGTCTTGAGTTGTTTTGTTTACTTCCTTCACCTGTCTGCTTGTATTTTCCTCTTTTTCTTTTAGTTCCTTCAACTCTGTCTCTTTCATTTCTTTCAGTGATTTAATTATTTCTTCTCTGAAGGCCACAAGCTGTTTGGCTGCATCTTCCTGTATTTCTTCATGGATGGCCCTAATATGCTTGTCTTTATCTTCCTCCATTTCTTTACGGATAGCCATGATCTGTTTGGTTTTATCTTCCTCTAATTCTTTACGTATTTTATCTCTTTCCTCTATTATTCTCTTCATCAACATAGATGTAAGGTCATCTTCTTGATTTTCTATTATGCTGCATTGTTCAGGGCTGTTCGCCCCTGGATGGCTGGGTTCTGGAGATGCCATATTGCTCTGTCTTTTGTTGGTTGAGCCTTTACGCTGACCTCTACCCATTGGGCTGATTTAGGTTTTGGCTGTTAGTTTCTGTGCTTCCTGGAGTCCTGAGGTAGGGAGTATCCCCTTGGCCGGAAGTTGATTTTTCCTGAAGGAGTCCTTCTCTGCTTTTTGGTTATGGTCACTGTATGGCCAGTGTTTCTCCGGAGATGCCACTGCTCACCTCAGGTTTATAGCCCTGAGTAGTAGCTGTGGTCTATGTTAGGCAGGGGGGGATCTCCTCTTACCCATAGAATTTCTCAAGACAGCTGCCCCACTGCTGGGTTTCTTGTTATAAATTTAGTGTGCTGCTGCTCACTAAATTTCCATGTACAGTCCTCTTGAAGAAACTGCTGATTCCCTAGCTATGGGGTTTTCTCCCAACAGGGAAACTCAGTCTGTTATCCTGGGGCGCACAGTTCTGTCTGAGAAAGTGGGAGGTGCACTCAGCAAGTCTCTGGGCCAAAGGCTGATTGCTCTGCTCTGGACCTGGAGAATGTGCACCTAGGTTGAGTTGGCGCCTGGGGGCACTGTTCTGGTCTGGAGGCTGGGTGCCTCACTCTGGACCAGAAGCTGTGTGTCTCTGTCTGGGATGGCGGCTGTAGGCACCACTCTGGTCCAGATGCTGTGGGTGCAGCCCCCCTGAAGGATCAGGGATTCCTACAGTTTTGGCAGTCCAGCCAGGGACAACTGGCCGATCCCTGGCACAGTATCTGAGGGCTGCTGTAATGGCTCTTCGGCTCCTGCAGGTCCGAGGATGCAGCTGTGTGTGTGTCCCAGTGCCCCAGGAGAACGCAACAATGGCGGCAGAGCACAGCGCTTCTGCCTGCACTAGAGTCTGCGTGAGTCCAGGAAGTGTTTTGGTGCTGGGTGTCCTAAGCGTTAGAGCTGCTGACCCCCTCCGCTGGGGGTTTCCTCCTGCCAGAGACACACAGTCTGGTGCCCTGTTGCCCTGGTGCCCACAGTTCTATCTGAGGCGGCAAATCACGCGCGCAGGCAGGGCTCTGTGCAGGCAGGCGCCTTTGTCCCTCCCGGCTCTGGGTCCAGGCTGGCTCCTGGGGCACCCGCGGAACCCGAGTCTTTTCCAGGGGATGTCTGGGTAACCTGGGGTCGGTCCTAATTGTTTCCTGCTCCGTGGGGTTATCTCTCGACTGGGAAATCCAGTCTATGGTGTTGTGGGCCCACAGTTCAGTCTGGGACCGTGACCAGATCGCGCTGGCGGGTAGCTCTGGGCTGGCGACCAAGCGCCTGGCGGAACGGGGATCTCTTCCACGGTTTTGCCGGGTGAGATAAAGCTGATCGAATCCCCCACCGTGGGGTATCCTCTCACCTGAGAAACACAACCACTTGTGTTTTATGGCCGCGAGTTCTAATTGCTGGTCACTGTGCCAATCCTGCTGTGCTGCTCCTCAGAATGAGAGTCCTCCCGGCGCTGCCATCTTGCCCCGCCTCGCCCCACATTTGTGTTTTAAACTGGAAATATATTATGCAAAAATGAATGACAATAGATATGCTAATAGTTCACATTTTAATTTTTTCTTAGATGATATTTAATAATAAATAAATACTGACAAGTTGGTAGAGAGACAGAGGAAGTGAAAAGCACTTTATACCTATTACCTTTTTGTTATTGTTGATTGTCTAGTTGGTTTTCTATACTACGAACTAGCAGTCTGGCAGGTTTTGTTTTTTTTTTTTTTTTCAATAGACACCATAAATTATGTGGTTGATTTTACCTTACCCTAGGGTACCATGACTTTATAATTCTGAGACAGAGCTACGTGTTGGAAAGAAAAGGCATTTTGGAATGCACCTTTAAGAAGTTGGTGGTTCCACTTAAAGCAAAAGTGGCCCAGAACTGATACTCTGTACTTTAGCAAAGAAAGCCCGGAAGCAAGACATTCACAGATGCAAGAATTCACACGTTTGTTCTCTTCGCCATGCCTGCAGGGACATACACTGCATAGATAGCCTTTCAGACTGAATTCCAAGGACAAGTGCTTTATCATGGGAAAGGCCATTGAAATTCATAACCCATCCTAAAATGTGCAATCCACTCCTGCAGTCTAATGTCTTTCCTGAAGTTAATTAATGAGTCTGCCTTCCTCTTCCATTAGCTTGGTCACTGATGAAGATATTAAGTTGATTCGTTATTGGACTGACCTCATGAAGTTGAGCACTATCCCAAGCTAATTCAGCTTAGAAGTCCTTTTAAGCACAACACTCCAATAATCTGAGAAATTACTTAGCTAGGGTGTCTCTCCATTTGTTGATCAGCATGTCATGCAAGAATAGGAACCTTACTTAAGTGAAGATAAATTATAACCAGTGTCCCCCATATTTACCACCCTCACTCTGCCTCTTAAGCCCATCTGCCTTGTCTGAGAATGAAATTACATCTGTTTACCCAACCTCTGAGAGAAAAGAAATGAATCTCAATGGTCTGATTTATTTTGGTCTTGATTATAATTAGAAAATTGAAGCTGAATAGAGGAGACAATTTACCTTTGCAGAAAAGACAAAGATATGGCAAGAAAAAGAGCCACTTCGCTGCTGCCATTTTCTGCATCTGTTCTCCACTGACTCTAGCTTCTCTCCGGTCCTTCTGCTCTTACAGTTTTTTTGGTTTGTTTGTTTTGTTTTTGTTTTTCAGATGTACTCACCACAAATTCAAACCTTTGCCTGAGCACCAGTGATGTAGGGATAATATTATCAGGATGACTTGGATAGCCACCCTCCATGAGTAAGAGGAAATCCTCCTCTCCTCTGAGGAGTAGGAGAGGGAGGACAGGAGAAACAGGGAGGGAGGATGGAACTGAAAGACAGGAGGAAGGGGGCTACGAGCAGGGTGTAAAATGAATTAATTAAAATTAAAAGGAAAAATACATTAAAAACCTATAGAAAGCCAACAAGTCTAAAAACGTAATAACAAATTATGGATAAAAAAATAGAGAATCCTCATTTTCTCATAGGTACAGTACCAATGGTACTATAAACCTAGAAAAGTGAACACATTTAATTCCTCTTAAAAGGCCACTATAATTTATTTTTATGAAAAAAATATCTTTTTACAAATGTATGCCTTTTATAACTTAATTCTTGAGTTCTCTCCTGTGATATGAGTAGCATAGGATGATGTTTATACAGAAAACAGCAACAAAAATTATCTATGAACATCTGAAACTGAAATTTTATTGCAGCTAAAACAGAATGTCCAAATTTCTATAGTTCTAATCATTTTTAAAAAACATTATTAGACCCTAGTTTCCAGCATCACAGTCAGGTAGCTTACACTCACCTGTAACTACAATTCCAAAGAATCCAATAACTACCCTTCACCACGACTAGCATCAGCTGACAAATAGTATACATATACACAGACACACAGAGAGACAGATTTTTTAAATTAAAAACAAACTTAAAAAAAATAAAAAGAAAACATGACCAGGCTGATACGTCAGGACTCTAAAGAATTCTCTTAATAAAAGTTCAGATAGGCTGGGTATGGTAGCACAGGCCTTTAATCCCAGTGGTTAGAGGCAGAGGTCAGAACCCATTTTGAAAAGTCAATCAAATGCACAGTATGCCTGAGCCATCTGATGGCACAGGGAATGAAAAATCCTACAGTCTATCTTTATAGAGTTCTTGCATTCATGTGCTATGACTGTGATTACTAATACTACAGCAATATCATCCTTTAACTCAAAAAAAAAAAAAAAAAAGCCTTGTTTCCCCAGATTCTTCACTTCCCTCCAAAACATTCTAAATAGACCTGACTGGCATTGGGAGAATTGTCTGGGTGAAGGAAAAGAGCAACTCTAAGTTACAAAACTGACAGCAAGAACAATCTGGACTCACTGGTTCGTGAAACCTCCTAGAAAATTTTATTTTTCTATATCAATCGTAGATAACCTTGGTATGTGTGATAACAATTCTGGTCATTTCTATACCTGACAAGCTGCTGAACAAGAAGTTGAACAAGAAACAAAAGACTTGTTTCTACCCTCCAAAACTCTTACCATAATCAGATTTATCATCTTTCCTGTCACCATTATGAATAAACTGGGAATATAGCAGATTACTAAAAGATTATCTACAAATTCCTTTGACTGTGGCTGAAATGCAACTAAGTGTGTCAGCTTACTCGTTTCCTACTTTCTAAAATCCCCAAACCTCAGCAGAACTGTATGGACACAAACCCACGACCCTGAGATTAAGGGTCTCATGCTCTACCAATCGAGCAGCACTAGGTAGGGTTTTAAAGTCTTCTAGTATGGTAGTTCCCATCCTTAACTGTCTCCTGGAGGACTTCCCAGATGACTTACAGAATCTGATGGCTTCTCCGTTTGTCTGAGATGGAGCAATCTCTCTGCGGGGTCCCGCCACTTGTTGATGCTCCAAATGTTGCTTAAGTGAGGGAAAATCCCAACCATTCTGTTATACCAATAAAGACTCAGGAGCCAGATGCTGGGGTAAAAATCTGCTAGCTCAGAGAGGCAGAGAAAGTAACCAGCTAACTTCCTTCTCAGTTCAGGCTGGATGGTAAAAACCCAAAAGCTCACTAGCACAGCTTACAGCCCAGGAGCAAGAGGCCAAAAAACCCAAGGACCAAAGGCTTACTAGCTCAAAGCCCCAAAAGCCAGGGAGCTGAGGGAGCTAAAGGCAGAGTTTAAGCTAATCGCCCTTTCTTCTCCACGCTGTCTTAAATACACCTCAATTCAAAGTCCCTCCTGATCTTTAATCCCTGCCAGCTGGTTTCTTGCTCTGCCTCCTGACCCATGGTTAACTTTATTAAATCCTGTGTACAGAAGACTTTTGGATTAAAAGTGTGTGCTAGGGCTGAACCACACCAAAGAAACAGGGTTTTACAGCTCACAATATTGGGGATCACAAAAAGATCAAATATCCTGCAACAATTATTCCTTGCCAAAAAACCAAAGATAAGCATACAGTGCAATATAAAAGAAGGTATAATGTTGACCATATGCACAAAATTCCTAATTATCTAAAAAGATGAAAAATTAGACTTTTCTATCACTGATTCTACCTAATATGGCCTGGTAAAGAGGACCATAATGATGTATACTGACATTCTCCTTAAGGGAATTGTGTCTCAAGGCATTTAATGTCTTTTGGGGTCCTAACCCAGAGGTTTCAAGTAAAAGTATTAAAATCTTATTGAAAAGAAACAAGTAAGATCTTGATTAATGAAATGCTTTGGTCCCTAAGTACCAAAAAAAGCTTTAAGATGATGGATCAGCTGCATTTTAGCCTGTACTGTTCTAAATGGCTGTTTTCCCTTTGGTTTTCTCCCTTTTTGCTTCTCCTTTCTCCTTATTTTTCACAGTTATCCCTTTAAGTACTGTCTTTTTCCAATAAAAATTACTTGCTTTGGTAGATTACTTGATATGGTAGATATAGCAGAGCTGGAACATGATTCTTGGTTGAATTTGTCATTGAGACATAACATTTTGGTCATTAGAAAGTAGCCTGAAACAATGAATTCCCTTCACATAAGCCATTGAACTACCATGGAAAGATAATGACTTCCTGTCACTTCCAACCTCTGATTCATGCAAACCTCAGACCTGGAGGCAGAGAGGCTTTGAAGCTCATTATCCATTCCCCCAGAGCCACCGGTGCTGACTTCTCGTCACTGGGTGCCTAGCATAAAGGATTGCCCGCCTCTCAGCCTTGGTAGTGTTTTATTGGCAAACATGATAAAGTAGTAACCTAAGGGGCTTAAATTTTAAGAAACTGAACATTCTTGGTGCTTCTATGTGTGATTAAAGTGATTGTGTTGATAGGATTTTTAAAACTTTAATGTAATTGCATTTTTATTGAAACTGTTCCATCAGCTTTTAGTGAGGACAATGTCTGATTCAGTAAATCAGAAGCAGGTTTTTTTTTTCTTTTTTTCTCTTTTCTTAACCAAAAACTATGTTGAGAAAAAGGGGTATTTTTTATATGCTGGGGACAAAACCATTTTCCTAATGTAACCAAAAGAACTATCTGCTTTTCTATTTTCTAAGTTGGCTGTTACAAACTTTAATTTTATATTGGATTTCAGTAAGAATGTGAAATAAAGTCTTTCAACCTGGCTTTCCTGGCACTATGTTTGCTAGAGGTAGCCTGAGCATGTGCTTTCATGAGAGTCAGTTGAGTCAAGGAATCAATTCCAACTCAGATTGCAGTTCAGTGCTCGGTGGTTTCTGTATTTTTTTTTCAAGTTTGTTCTTTTTCTTAATATACAAACTAGAAATAAAGCTATGTAAAGCAGCAGGGCATTACTTAGAATAACTGCATTTTCAGTTTCATTTTAGGGTCTGTCAAGCCATCATTATTATCACCCTCTGCTTCTTAATGTACCTGATACTTATGGTTCTATGTGCTTATAAAATGTGAATTTCTTTATAAAATATTTTGCCTTTAAAGAAGGCAGAGGAATTGAATTATTTATTAAATACAGTGATATATTTAATCAAAACAGTAAATACATATTATGGAACCATTAACTAATTTATTTAAAAGTAAGGATCCTCTATGATCCCCATACAGTACTTATTCCCATAAGTATTTATTTATTGAAAATATTTTACCAGAAAAATAATTCCAGTGACAAAATGTGATTAGATACAGATAATCTCTTAACCTCTCTGCTTATTTTTCCATGAAAATTTGTCATTTCTAAACTCCATATGTTTGTAATTGCTGCTTTTTAACTGGATTAAATGATAGAACATGATCAAACAAGGTACACTATTATAAAGGTATGTTTAATAGCAAAAAAGTAACTCACATTGGACTGCACCTGTGACAGAAATATAAAATCCTCTTAAGTTCTGGAGAGAAACCTTTCTGCAAGTGGCAGACATCTAAAGAACCATCTTCAGCTATCACATCTCCATCAGTGTGAGCACTTTGGGAGTTGATGTTCTCTTTACCAAATGACCGAAGTCAATATACACTCCAATTATAGCGGGATAAACCTGACAGCTCATATCATCTTCCTGAAGCCTGTCTGCCTTTTCGAGTATAAGGTACAGACAAGCTGCCAGAGGTTTATTCAAGCCTAGGTTGCTTTCTTGTTATTCAGAGGAAGCTGTGTTTGTGTATTGGCTCAGCCAAGATGCTGTAGGCTTTCTTAGGCAAACTAATTTTCTTTTGGGTTCTAGTTCCTTTTCTCTAGAATTTTGAAAATCTGTTCAGTAGCCTAATAGTTTTATGCTGTGGTTCATTTAATCATTTTATTCTGACTCATAATCCCTAAAATAGTATACTATGCTAACATTGTTTACTCTACTTTCAACATGCTTTCAGACATTTTTAACTGTAACAATACTTAAAGTAAAATTAGCGATATTCTTAAAATGCTTTAACCAAACATGTAGAAACTATATTCAGAAGTTAATAATTTGCTACTAGTTAAGCACCAGGCAATTTGTGGAGTTTTTCTTGGTGACATACTGCTTTAAACATGAAACACCCATGAAATTATTTGTTAAAATAAAACCATGCCATCTTCAGGTAACAACAGATGACTCATTTTGCACATGATGTAACTTATGTGTCTTCACATCCTTCTGCTGACCATGTTGGCTAGGATTGGTGAAAGAAGGCTTCCTACAATTTCCCCTTCTAAGAGTTAAACACTTACACATATCAATATAAAATGACATACTGCTCTTCATTGTTGAAGAGCAATATTGGATTGTTTTTGTTTTTCATTGATTTGGGTTGTTTGGCAAGGAATAAACCATACTTACTCTTCTTAAAGCCATTATATGATACACAAATCTAAGCAAATAAAAAGCTTTCAATACACACATAGATATGAATGTTAAGGCACCATTTAGACATGTGTCACGCATACACACACACACATACACATCATACCTGTGCCATTGATGTTTCAGGTTAAACAAGCATGAGTTTTGTTTTATTTAAACTTATTTACCAACATACAAAATGAAAGAACAGTAAGAAATGATCATGGGGGAGACAAAGGTTTAGAAGAGTGTCATAGTCACTTTTACAGTCTGAAAGCTGATTTGTCTAGATCTTAAAAGACATCTCCTTAAGAGACATGAGTCTGTTTCTATTTGAACTTAAATTAATGAAAGCTGAATTAAATTAGAACTTCAGGTTCTGCGTGACGCTGATGAATTCCTTTCTCTTTGTATATCTGTATGGAGAAGAATGTAGGTATGGAACCCATGTATTTATGCACAAACATAAAGAAGAAAATATTGGTTGTCTACATCTATCACCTCATCTTAGTTTCTAACACAGGTTCTCTCACTGAGCCTGAAGCTTGTCATTTGGTCTAGGATATCTGGCCTGAGAGTTATAGGGAAAAATCCAATACTGGTATTTCAAGCATGTGCAGACATGCTTGGATTCTGTATGGATACTGAATATTTGAATCCAGATTATCTTGTTTTCACAGCTAGCCCTCTCACCAATGAATGATCTCCCCAATCCTGAAGTAGCATACTTCCGTTTTTAAACCAACAAATGAGAACAGTATCTGTCTGCGTTATAAAGACAACATCCGTCATCTCAAGTGACTCTAATCGACAGCGCTGGTCTGGGTCATGTTTCCACCCACAGACAAAATGTCCATTTTAAAATGGCATATCAGCCATTCATGGTGGTGCACACCTGTAATCCCAGCCCTCTGGGAGGCAGAAGCAGGAAGATCTCTGTGAGTTCCAGGCTAGCCTGGTCTTTAAAGCAAGTCCAGGACAGCCAAGGCTACACAGATAAAACTTGTCTCGAAAAGCCAAAATAAAGTAAGATAAAATATATAAATAAAATGGCATATCACTATGTCACAGAGAAAGAGAATCCAGACAGTCCTGATGAGACCTGATAGGCTAGGGTCAGATAGTAGGGGAGGAGGACCTTCCTTACCAGTGGACTCGGGGAGGGACATAGTGGGGAAAGAGGGAGGAAGGGTGGTACCAGGAATAGATGAGAGAAGGAGCTACAGCAGGAATATAAGGTAAATAAATTGTAATAAATAATAATAATAAATAAAAATTTAAAAAGAATAGCTTTATGAAAAATCAAAGGATGACTGGTGAAAGATGGGCAAGGAAATAATAATGTCCTTCGGAATAAGGACTGAGCATCTTCCCCAGGGTCTTCCTTGTTGTTTAGCTTCTTTAGGAGTATAGATTTTAATATGTTTATCCTATATTATATATCTAATAACCACTTATGAGTGAGTCTATATCATGTGTGTCTTTCTGTTTCTGGGATATCTCACTCAAGATGATTTCCCATTATTTTGCCTGCAAATTGCATGGTTTCCTTCTTTTTAATATCTGAGTAGTATTTCATTGTGTAAGTGAACCACAATTTCTGTATCCATTCCTCCATTGAGAGACATCTAGGTTGTTTCCAGATTCTGGCTATTTACGAATAGAGCTGCTACGAACATAGTTGAGCAAATATGCTTGTTGTATACTTGAGCATATTTTGGATATATGCCTAGGATATAACTGGATCTTGAAGTAGCACTATTCCTAATTTTCTGAGAAAATGCTCCTAGCCAAACTCTGAACTCTGCAGAGTGCAGAGAATTTTATGGAAGGAGGAATAAAAAGACATGAACAAGACAGGAGATCCACAAGGAGACCAACAGAGCCAACAAATCTGGGCCCAGGGGGACCTTTAGAGACAAGACTGTTGAATCAACCAAGGACCATTCATGGAGAGGACCTAAAACCTGGGCTCAGGTGAAGCCCATAGACTCAGTCTCTAAGGAGGGTCCCTAGTAAGGAAAACAGGGATTTCTCTGGCATGAACTCAGTGTCAAGCTCTCTGATCACCTCCCTTTGGGAGGTGCAGCCTTGCCAGGCCTCAGAGGAGGACAATGCAGCCAGTCCTGATAAGACCTGATAGGCTAGGGTCAGATGGAAGGTGAAGAGGACCTCCCCTACAGTAGACTAGGGGAGGGGCATGGAGGAGAAGAGGGAGAGAGGGTAGGATTGGGAGGGTTGGAGGGAGGGAGCTACTGCTGCAATACAAATTGAATAAATTTTAATAAATGATAATAAATATTATTAGCCAAATAATAATAATAATAATAATAATAATAATATCCACTTTAACACAATAAAATGTCCTGATTTATCTTACAATTTTTTGTACATTTACTAAGATATCCTTTGAAATGTGACAATTTAAGAGACAGTATCCCCACCCACTTGCCCCCAAAACAAGCAAGCATGAAAATAAACACCAGATACATCTCTATTTTTAAGCTATGTGTGGATATGACGTTTGAGTGGGTAGAAAGAAAGGAAGTGACAAGGGTTGTGCTATCACAAAGACAATTAAAATACAATATTAAAAAAGCTTCTATCTGGGAGGAGTATAGAAAAAGAAATACAACTTAACATCTAACAAAAATCCTGTCCCAAACAGGGAGCCCCACAAGGTCCAAATATATCTGAGCACAGGAGTCTTCTATGAGACTGTTTATTCAGCCAAGGACCATGCATGGATATAACCTACAACCCCTGTTCAGACATAGCCCATGGTAGCTCAGTATCCAAGTGGGTTCCCTAGTAAGGGAGACAGGAATTGTTTCTGACATGAACTCATGAGCTTCCCCTCCCCCCTGAGAGAGGAGCAGCCTTGCTAGGCCACAGATAAGGACATTGCAACCATCCTGAAGATACCTGATAAGCTAGGGTCAGAGGGAAGGAGACGAGGACATCCCCTCTCAGTGAACTCAGAAGGGAGCAGGGAGGAGATGAGGGAGGGAGGGGAGGATTGGGAGGGAAAGAGGGAGAGGGCTACAGCTGGGATACAAGTGAATGTATAAAATCATTTAAAAATAAAAAATATTAAAAAAAAAAACCTGTCCCAAGACAAATCTTTATTGTTTTGTTTTGTTTTCTCTGTGCATATTCATTGAACATAATACTGTGCTGCCTAAGGCCATTTTCAAACAAGCATACACTGTAAAGTTAACATCTTCCCTTCCGTTGTCCCCTTGCTACTGTTTCTCACCCATTCTTGTCCTATAGTCCCCTTTGTTCCTCTAGACAGTTTCACTTCTATTTTCATGTCATATACACAGATATGATTTTAAAATTGAGAAACAACAAAGGAGAAGAAACATGACGTTTGTCTTTCTAATACTGTCATATTTTGCTTAATACAGCCATCTCCAGTTGGATCTATTTTCCTATAATAGACATATCATTATTCTTTTTTATGGCTGAAGTGTACGTCCATTTTCTTTATCTATTACTATGTTCTTGGATGCCTAGGTTGGCCTCATAATTCAGATAACTATGACTAGCACTGTAATAATATTTCTGCAGTATGTTGTTTTAAATACCCAAAAATGATGTAGCTGAATTATATAGTAGATCATTTTTTTTAGAACCTCCATATTGGTTTTCATACTCTTGGAACATATTACCTTCCCTCTAACAGTATATGAAGGTACTATTTTACCCATAGCCTTGCCAGCATTTGTTCTTATTTGTGTTCTCAATGACTGAGATTCTGACTAAGGTGGGAGGGAATCTTAATGTAGCTTTAGCTTACATTCCTCTGTCAGTGAGACTGAACTTTTTTCACATTTGTTTGTATTTCATTTTTTTGAGACTGAAATTCTATTTTGTTAACCCATTTATCTATTAAATTGCTTGATTTCTTTTGAGATTTTTGTGTATTTTAGATACTAATCCTTTATAAGATATAGCTAGCAAATGACATTTTTCATTGCATAGTCTATACTTGACTAAACTGCTTCCTTTGATATGCAAGTTTTTAATCTCATACCAGTTGTCAATGGCTGGCCTTATTTACTGAGTCAATAAGTCCTATTCAGAATGTTCTTGCCTATACCAATATTTCACAGTGTTTTCTCTACTTTTTCTACTAATGGTTTCAGAGTTTTATGTTTTATATTAATGTCATTGGTGTGTTTGGGTTGATTATTTTACAGGATAGTTTTTTTTTTTTTTTTTTTTTTTTTTTTTTTTTTTTTTTTTTTTTT
>NW_026594418.1:4578318-4597561 GCF_907164565.1 Psammomys obesus
TTTTTTTTTTTTTTTTTTTTTTTTTTTTTTTTTTTTTTTTTTTTTTTACAGGATAAGAAAATACAAATCTAGTTACACTCTTCAACCTGTGGAATCCAATTTTACCAGCATCATTTGTTGAAGAAGCTATTTTTTTTCAATGTAAGTTTTGGCATTTTTATCCAAAATCAAGAAGCTATAGATGTCTGGGTTTGTATTTGGATCCTCTCTTCTGTTCTGCTGATCAATTTATTTGTTTTGCCCAAATTCCAGGTTGTTTTTATTACAGAGTAACTTGTATTCAGATATGGCCATCCCTCTAGCATTGATCAGGATTGATTTGGCTATTCATGATATCATGTGCTTTCAATATGAATTTTAAGACTTTGTAACAAAGGGTATTTTTAATTTTGTATTATATTTAATACATATTTAATTATTTATGTACGGATTTATGCACGTGGAGGATGGGTATATGTAATGACACCCTTGTAGAAGTCAGAGAACATCTTGCAAGAGTTAGTTCTCTTCTAACATGGGGTTGCAAAGACTGGGCTCAAGTGGTCAGCCTTAGCAGCAATTATCTTCACCCACTGGCTCAGAGCTTTAATAATTCTTTCATCCAAAATCTCAATTGTTTCTTCTAGCAGTAGAAGTAATATGTATGTGTCGTATGTGTGTGATTTTTTTTTTCAAGTTTCCAAAGTCAGCTACAGAACTAAAATTCAAATCAGGCAAAATCACAGATCCCTTCACCAAAACCAGTCCCTCAGAACCAATGCTTATTTGCTACATTCTTGCTACTCAATTCCCAGTATGTATGAACGAACAGACAGCATGACCAACGTGCTGTATTAGGTGCTGGTTGGAAAGGAAACGTGCATACTTAAAGTACGAACTTCAGTGGACAGTTGCATAAACTAAGAATATAATCAGTCATTTAAATAAAGAGGTCTATGGAAGTGAAGAGATGGGCAAGGCAAAAGAGAAGACAGTAGAACAGGTCCAAAGTAAAATGAATAAAGAAGATGACATTATAAATCCTGGTGAGTGTGCAGAATGTTGAAAGCTTTACACATTTGTATATGAGGAGTCTTGATTTTTCTCTTATAGAAGTATTTAATTTGTCATCATACATGTATGGATGTTGAGACTGCGGGTACATCTATGCACCACGTGTGTACCTGTTACCTGGAAGAGCAAAAGAGGAAGCTGGACCTCCCGGAACTGGCTACAGACAGCTATAAATGCGGGGTGGGTACTGAGAATTGAACCCCAGTCTTCAGGGAGACGTCTCAGTATTCTTAATAACTGAGCCATCTCTCTGACCTCATGATGTCATTTAGTTTTATAAATACATTCATGTACATAAATTTTGATAACAGCTATCATATCCAACGTCAGATAATCCACAGATACTATTCTTCCTAACTTGAGTCATTACCCCTACTATGCATAGGAGTAAAGGGGTCAAATGGGTCACAATTGAGAAAAGCCACACAGAGCAGAAATGAAAAGGACACACAAAGCCATATTTGTCTGTGCTCTGACATGCTAAAGCCTATGCTGTCATGTAATATTGTGTCAGCTCCCGTTATTTTACTACAGCCTCAGATTCATATTTAGAGCTAAACAGAAAATGAAACCCCAGACCCAGACTAGATTGTGAGATACAGTTGGTATTTAAAAACAGAATATAAAAAGTAAATGTAATTCATATTATAAATATATGATTAATAGCATTAATAAGTATAAAACATTTATATCAAGAAAATAAAAAGTACTATTTTTATAAATAAAAAATAGTAACAACGGCAGACATCACAGTGTCTGGTATAAGGCAATATTGATTCCTATGTAGAATCTATCCTTAAATTTTTTCTCACTAGTAACTACTTTTTGCACCAGAAATATTTCCATGGCTTCAGGTATATAAAATGGGTATATAATCAAACCTATACTGGTAATCAATCACAAAGAGGCACAAATGGAAGCAGTTGCCGGCATGTGCAATATCTTGAGTTTTATCCCCAGAACTGCATTAAATTAAGTTTAGTGGTACACCCTTGTGCTATCAGCACCTTAGAAGCTAGAAATGAGAGTGTCAAAAGTTCAAGGTCACCCCCAGCTACATAGTGAGTTCCAGGTTAGCTTCAGGTGCATAACACTCTGTTTATAATAATAACAATAATAATAATAACAACAACAATAATAATAATAATAATAGTTTATTTAATTTAAAATTTAAAATCATTTAAAAACAATTTTGGTATTTTACCATTTATTAAAGATAAGTGTAAATTTGCATAGTAATGAAACATATGTTCTTTTGTATTTTTACATAAATAATTAGGACTTGAGAGATGGCTCAGCTGCTGAAGGCTAGGCTCACACCCAAATATAAATAATTAAATCCTGGCTGAATATTTTATATTCAGGACCTAGAGCATCTTCAACATTTTTCAGGCTTGATTGATATTTTAATTCAGCAATGCTAAAAATGCTGAGAAACCAAGGGACACTAGCACATGGATGTGCTATTAAAAAGTGACAAGAGAACGTTTAAAGCCATTTTATAAATTGTGGGAAATTTTGTCTTAATGCCAAGCCAGGATTCATTTAATGATTTATTGTGCAGCACAAGTTATCAACTTAACAGCTCAACTCATCAGCTTAAGCAGCAAGTTTCAAAATTAAAGATTCTAACATAATACAATCCAAACATACACTGACTCAAGTCCCTCATCTCGGTGGATGACAGGAAAAAAAAAAAAAAAAAAAACATTGTCTTTGTTTCCTGCAATTAAACTGGTACGTTCTATAAGAGCATAATATTTTGTATGTACAGTACAAGCTACATTTCACAACATAAAGTACTGTCAAATCTGAGCTGAGGTGTTTCAGGCAAAATCTACTGGTGGTGTGGGCAGGACAGCATGAGCAAAACAGTGAGCATGAGGTGTGTTTGGAAGCTGCCGTACAGATGTGTGATGCTCCCAGAAATAAGTCAGACGCATTAGACATTTGACTTTCAATTAATTTCTCCTCACTGCCCATTCAGAAACCTTTCACTGTTGTCAAAAGTTTTGTAACCCCCACCATACACATTCAGCCAAGCAGAATCGTATAGGATTACAAGGCACAGTTCAGGAAGCTGGACTCTGCAAGGATGAGACAGGGACCCAAGACACTAAGACACCATTGGCATCTGATGGCTACGAGAGGAGGGAGAGTTGGTTTTCTTTGGGGATACAGTCCCTAGCAGTGTGCCCCACACCCACACATATACTTGGCAGTTCTAAATGGATTTGAAGAGTTAAAAAAAAAATGGATACTTGAAGTTGGAAAGAATGTGAGAGATTGATCAAAACTCATTGTATTCATGTATTAAAGTCTTTAACAATAAAAAATAACCTAGGATCTTTTACTTTTCCATAATCATTTCGATAAAGAATGAAGGCCACAAACATTTATTTATATTTGTGGTTGATTACCTCTGGTGGCTGCCCCACTACAAAATCTGAGATTCTAGTCTGTCTTACCAGTGAACAAGGGTTTAGAGAAAAGGCTGTCTACAGACACAAAAATGCTCTCCACTGGACTCTGGTGGAATTATGGATCTGCCCAGTATAACAGTCTATATCTGTTTACACTTGTCTTACAGTATCCCTTTTCTAGAAATATGATTGAAACCAAAGAATGACACTAACACAAATACCACTGGAATGTTCTACTGTCTTTACTGCAAAACTGATAGTTCTTCTTGTAGACCTAAAACTACCACACAGTATACATGTTTGCAAAGAATCTGAAAATAGGAAATGGGGGGAAAAAGAGGTTCGACCTAACATCAGCTCTTCAGAGACCAAAGTAAGCATACAGTGCCCATGAGCAAAAAAAACCCGGTTAAAAACTTAGCAGAATGGTCTAAGTATTATTTTAATTACTTTTATTATTTCTTTGATTAACAATTTTTTGTTTACAAAAATACTTAAAAATACTTACTAATGTTTATTGCATGTAATTCCAAAATAACTGGAATACATATATAGCTGTAAATGGAATACTACTGAAATAATACACATCACCTGCTTTCTTATTTCATACCATATGCTGATTACTCTTCTATGCTTGGTTTTGCTGTTTCTGGTTTGGCTTGGCATGATTAGGTTTGTGTTTTATGTGCTAAAGAAACATATTCTTGGAAATTTCATCAATGTATTTACATCATATCCACCCCAATTCCCCATCTTCTTTCAGGATCTTCCCTCATATCTCTCTACCAACTTCATGTGTTGTTTTTTTTTTTCTTTCATTTTTAGACAGTCTTACTATGTAGCCCAGGTTGGCCTCAGACTCTGGATCTTCTTGCATTGACCCTCGAGTCCTGAGCATTTTCATGTTAATTGTTACAGTTTTATATAACCAGCAATGATGGAAGAAAATGGTTATCCTTCTTAAATAAAAGTTTGGGGTAAATTGGATAAACAATCATTGCCAAAAGGTCCCAACTGTCATAAGAATTAAGAAAAATGCCATCTAGATATTTATTAAATCTAAAGCAAGAAACTAATGCCCACAAGGACAGAAATTGAAGGTCAGTTAGAAAAGAGATCATAGTGAAATGTCGTTATGATTATATATCTACAACTGAACTCTTCAATTTTTACCACTAATCTGATTTAAAACTCTTAAGTCTGTTAGTCCTTTCAAGATCATAGTTTAATTTTCAAGGTATTTATTCAAGAGCATTCATAAAATCAACTTGCTGTTAAGAGGGAAAGTGTTCTATGACATTAGCATGGTGAGATCAAGTTCAGATGCTGAAGCCATCTCTGCTTCTCTCCTGGACTTCCAGTTTCCTACCTGGGCAACTTTCACGTAAGAATTATACATCTCCAACAGCTGAACTGAAATTTTAGTAACAGCTAAGTAAGCACAAAATATTCTACTGTACCTCCACGATATGTTTATAAGATTTTAAAACATATATACATCTGTTATCCCACGTGTTCAAAATGAGAAAAATTAAACTCAAGAAAGACAAGTGTTCCATGTACATGCACAGGGCACCACATAAATTTCACTTCCTTAAGTATCAGTTTTATTCAAAGATGTGTGTGTATGAAAACAATTAGCATGAATCATCTTTAGTACTAGCAAGAATTTTGTTTTCACTGTTTAAAGTCTATTTTTATTTAAAAAAATAAAATTCACAAGTCACATAAAACAAAGTAAAAGCAAACAAACAAACCTTCACAGAAACATTGAACTAATTGGTTCTTTGGAGCTACTTATCAGAACACTGAAACTAAGAACTTTATATTCTACATTTGGGATTGTGTGTGGTGTGTGTGTGTTTCAAAGCTTAAATAATCAGTGTCACACTATTGGGGGAATGTGTCTTGCACATGACAGATAATCATTATGAATTGTGTTTATTTCACTGGCTCAACAATAGAGATTTACAACTGTAAATCTTGAAAAGTCTAATTTTGACATATTAGATAACACATCATAAGACAAAGAAAGGAAAAGAAAAAACTGGAGAAAAAATGTTCTGCCAAATGACTGGTTGGGGGGTTGTTTATTTTTGTTTTGTTTGTTTGCTTGATTGTTTGGTATTTTTGAGACAGGGTCTAACTATGTAGCTCTGGCTCTCTGGGAACTCAGTAACTCAGTATGTAAACCAGGCTGTCCCCAAATTCACTGAGGTCCTCCAGCCTCTGCTTTCCAAATGCTGGGGTTAAAGGCAAGTACCAACATGCCCATCTTAAATGATTTCTTATCACCACCCACTACTGGAATTCTCTGTGGTACACTGAGTTCTCTGGTAAAGGCATTAGTGCCAATTAATTTCTCAGTTGCTTGAAGAATAAAAGCCAAATGTCTTAGCCTGTCCTGTAGTCTACGCAGAATCCCAATACATCCTAAGCATCCCACTTTATTACCTTGGTTTATGTCAAATTACACAAACACAGGGAGAGAGAGAGAGAGAGAGAGAGAGAGAGAGAGAGAGAGAAAGAGAGAGAGCGAGAAAGAGAGAGAGAGAGATTTCTGTCCATCTCTCCAGTACATCTATTCTCTCTAACTTGAATATCCTTTCCTGTCCCAGCATCATTAAATGAGATATAATTCTTATGATACTCCTCCAGAAAAGCCACACAGATCTAAAGCCTGAAAATTCATGTTTCTTTCTGATCTAATAAATACAGATTATGTCTTTCCTGGACGTTACTCTCTTTTTAATATGTTACATATATATCTTAGTTCCCCTACTATAAACTCTTTGAGAGAAGGCAGAAATATATGTAAATACTAAATGAATGAATGGATGCATGGATCAACATGCTTAAGCACTTTAAAGAGCCAGAACTACCATTAATTTAAATCATTGTAATTCTACCCTTCAAACATGTTTAACCCATGTGTAATCAGAAACACACCAAGGAAGACCATGAATTGATTTCCATTATCTCCCATAACAACTGTTTCATTGACTGGAGAAAGGAAGAAGGGAGGTCAGTGCTCTTTAATAAAATCTGCAAAGATTCTATCTGCTCAAAGACTGTATTTCTGGGCACACACTGCCAAATTCTTTTTGGATTCTGTCAGCAGGCTTTCAACCATTTTAATTTAAATGAATCATCCAAAAAATCTATGGCATTTAATACACCCACTTCACAGGGATATGAAATTCAGTTTTTCTTTATGTAATTTAGTTGGTGGTGCCAGATAATGTCAAAAAATGTTCTGGTTAATATCTGTCTCAAGTTTTTATAGAAATAACCAAACAAAAGTTGGATAAATTGTTTTTTACAGAGATGTTTACTGGGAGTGTAGAATAGGACTCACAGGTAACAGCTGAGGCCTTCCTCCTCAGAACCATCAGAGCACATCAAAAGCCACAGAACACACTCTGAACTGGGCTGTGTGGCCACCACTATAGAAAAATATATATTTGCATTTTTTCTGCTTCTGCACATGCATAACAATACATTTGTTCTAGTTTCAAAAAGGTTGGAGACATCTAAGCAAACAACATAAAAATCAAAGTAGAAACCACAGCTCCTCATGTTTTGAAAGTAGAGATTACCAACAAAAATAATTTTTTGATTTAATTCTGTGGAAACCTTGAAAACTAATCAAATGCTGAGAAATATCTACATGTTATTTTAAGAAACCTTATTTCTTGTATCTATTGATGTGGGTTTAACATAATTTAAAAACAAATGAACATGAATGTGTGTAATTTTGATGGCTTTTAAGAGTTTTATAAAATACTTGAAAAGTGAAAGTACAAAAAAATTGTAAATCATGTATTTTCTTTTTTACTTTAAGAATTTCTTTCTTTTGCTCTTTATATGAGACAGTGGGAAGGCCTCACATTTGAAATCTGATAGACCTGGATTAAATTCTACCTACCTCTGCTTTTCACTATAATGTGTGGACTTGGGCCAGTGACTTTGTGCCAGCTGTGGTTCACCCTTACTCAGAAAGTTAAAAACATTCAAGAAACACACAAAGTAGCCTACTGATGCTGGGCCAATAGCGGGCACCATGGGAGCCCTTGTCACAAAATGTGATTTTTCTTTGCATGTGAAGATCTCATTCTTTTTTTTATTAATTACACTTTATTCATTTTGTATCCCCCCATAAGCCCCTCCCTCCTCCCCTCCCTATCCCACCCTCCCTCCCCTTTCTGCATGCATGCCACTCCCCAAGTCCACTGATAGGGGAGGTCCTCCTCTCCTTTGTGATCTTAGTCTATCAGTTCTCATCAAAAGTGGCTGCATTGTCCTCTACTGTGGCCTGGTAAGGCTGCTCCCCACTCAGGGGTTGGTGATCAATGAGCAGGCCAATCAGATTATGTCAGAGGCAGTCCCTCTTCCCATTACTATGGAACCCACTTGGACACTGAACTGCCATGGGCTACATCTGTGCAGGGGTTCTAGGTTGTCTCCAGGAATAGTCCTTGGTTGGAGTATGAGTCTCTGGGAAGTTCCCTGTGTTCAAATTATCTTGTTCTGTTGCTCTCCTTGTGGAGTTCCTGTCCCCTCCAGCTCTTACTATTTCCCACTTCTTACATAAAATTCCATTCACTCTGCCCATCAGTTGGCCATCAGGCTCAGCATCCGCTTTGACAGTCTATACTGCAGAGGCTTTCAGAGGCCCTCTGTGGCAGGTTTCAAGGTTGTTTCCTGTTTTCTTCTGGCTTTCAGAGGCCCTCTGTAGCAGGTTCCGAGGTTCCTATTTTCTTTTTCTTCTGATGTCCATCCTCTTTGCCTTTCAGGATGGGGATTGAACATTTTAGTTAGGGTCCTCTCTTTTGCTTAGTTTGTTTAGATGTACAGAATTTAGTGGGTTTATTCTATGTTGTATGTTTATATGAGTGAGTATATACCATGCGTGTCTTTTTGCTTCTGGGACAACTCACTCAGGATGATCCTTTCCAGGTCCCACCATTTACCTGCAAATTTCATGATTTCCTTATTTTTCATTGCTGAGTAATACTCCATTGTATAGATGTACCACAGTTTCTGCATCCATTCTTCAGTTGAGGGGCATCTGGGTTGTTTCCAGCTTCTGGCTATTACAAATAAAGCTGCTACAAACATGGTTGAGCAAATGTCCTTTTTGCGTACTTGCGCCTCTTTTGGGTATATGCCTAGGAGTGGTATGGCTGGATATTGAGGAAGCGCTATTCCTAGTTGTCTGAGAAAGCTCCAGATTGATTTCCAGAGTGGTTGTACCAGTTTACATTCCCACTAGCAGTGGAGAAGGGTTCCCCTTTCTCCACAACCTCTCCAGCATGTGTTGTCACTTGAGTTTTTCATCTTGGCCATTCTGATGGGTGTGAGGTGAAATCTCAGGGTTGTTTTGATTTGCATTTCCCTAATGGCTAATGAGGTTGAGCATTTCTTTAAGTGCTTCTCTGCCATTCGATATTCCTCTACAGAGAATTCTCTGTTTAGCTCTGTTCCCCATTTTTTAAGTGGATTACTTGGTTTGCTGCTTTTCAGCTTCTTTAGTTCTTTATATATACTGGATATGAGTCCTCTGTCATATAAAGGGTTGGTGATGATTCTTTCCCAATCTGTAGGCAGTCGCTTTGTTTTGATGAAATAGTCTATAGTTGGGAGAACTCGAGGATGCTTTCATGTTTGGTCAGGTGCAAGGGAAGACTAAGTGATAACTAAGTGCTCTTGACCAAGAACATGGTCTTCTGTCAATACTATTTGAGAGTTCAGGAAGATTCTATTTTTTGAAGCACGCAGAGCTTACATAAAACCTAAGAACATTTGTCATATGCCATCAAAGAGAAAACTCACAGAGGGTCTGTGGACTATAAAGATAAATTATGTAATATTTGTGAAAATATGGTCAACTACCCAAATATCTTTGTTGTGTTTGATACAAATATACACATTGCTAGCTATAAAACAGTAAAAGACAAGCCACAAATTTATGAAATATCAAATCAAAACTAAATAAATTAAATAATAAATAAATGAAAAATAAATAAATGATTATGTTTACATGAAACTTGAAATTAAAAATATAAGAAATCTGGGTTAGTGGTAGACACCTGTAATCCCAGCACTGAGGAAGCAGACAGAGTTCACCAGTTCATTCCAAGGCACCCAGGATAACAGAGGAGGGGTGGAATGGCTCCAGCAGCTGAAGGATGATGAAGAATACTGCAAAATGATGTCTTCTAAATATCCCATGGCTATTATGATCATGAGCATGCAATTACTGTGACCATCTGCCTGAGTCATGAAAGCAGAGGAGCTAGTAGGACAGACAATGGGGTCAGCAGGAATGACGGGAGGATACCAGAAGCTAACAGAGAGGTCAGGGGAGTGTAACCACACACGAAATACAAAAGTTCTACTCTGAAGGATTCCTGGGGGGATGGGTTCTTTGGTAATTTAAAATACATCCCTTTGCTGCCGCCTCCTCCAGAATGTATGTGTAGTTTCTTCTGAACTGAAGTACAGTCCTAATTCTGCAGGTGTGCAGATACTTCTAGAGCACATCTGTATAATTCAGTGGTTTTCAACCTGGGGATAGCAACTCCTCTGGGGGTCAAACGGCCCATTTACAGGGTCACCTAAGACCATCTGCATATCAGATATGTACATTACAGTTCATAAGAGTAGCAGAATTACATTTATGAAATAATGACAAAAACAGTTTTGTGGCTGGAGGTCAGCCTGACATGAGGAACTATGTGAAGAGGTCACAAGCGTTAGGAAGTTTGAGAGCCACTGGTGGCTGAGAGCAACTACCTGGTCTGATTAGCTTAGATTTAAGCAAAATTGGATTTTGTTGGGGTAGTTGGGTATGGATTTTAATTACCTGTTTCTTCATTAAAAAGTATCATTTTCGAGGACCCTTGACTCCATCCAGTCTTTCCTCCTATCAGGATTTCTCAGCTACCTCACCATGATTCGCCATCACTCAGAAGCACGCACCCGTAATGCAATAAGACTTTGAGAAAAAGAAATTTCACTCGCTTACTCTACTTTTTCAATAGCAACATATTCAAAAGTATAAATAATCTTCTATTCTAGAGCTTCAAATTCTAAATAAGCTGAATTATTCTGAAACATGCTCAATATCAAAATATACTCTCAAAATCTTCAGAAACAGAATACTCACCTGTAATAAAGGGATAGGCTGCCAAATTCTATATTTCTCTTTAAGTTCAGGCTCATAGAGTTATAATTATGTACAATACAACTCATGTTTTCAAAGGTACAATGTTTTGACAACTGTAAGAGCACATATATAAACACCTCCAAAATCAAGAATAAGAATATTTCTGTCACCTGGGAAGATTCTTTACTTTCTATTTGTCATCAAGTCTTACTGGACCACTCTCAGACTCTGATACCCACTGATTGATCGATTGAATGACTGACTGATTGGTTGATTTGTCTCTATCAGTTTGGCTTTTCTAGAATGCAGCAAAGTGGAATCACATAATATGCAGTATCTTCCCATGAAGCCGTTGAGATTCATCCATGTTGTCTGACGTACTTGTAATATATTCCCTTTTATTTCTGCATATTTTCCATTGTATTGATATATCATAATGTATTTGTACTCATCGTTTCATGGATATTAAGCTTGTTTCCTTTTTGGATTATTGTAAAATATACTTCTATAAAAATTTGAAAACAGGCCATTGTATGAACATATTTGGTTTTTTTTGTTTTTGTTTTTTGTTTTTTGTTTTTACTAAAAAGCTAGAAATATAGCTGGATTATATGATACAGGTTTTTTTTTCTTTTCTTAAAATTGCTAAAGTTTTTCTTGTTGTTGTTGTTATGTTTCTTTTCTTCTTCTTTTTCTTTTTTAATAACAGTACCATCTTGCGAGGGTGCCAGAATGTCACTTAAAAGGGGAAATAGAATAGACAGCAGAAGTGGATGAAGAGAGGAAACTGGGCAGGAGATGGAATGGGAAGGCAAACTAGGATGGGGATCAGATGTGGGAAGAACATGGGTAGGAGGTGAGCGGTCTGGGAACAAGATGAGAAACTGAGGGGGCCATGTATTTAATAAGTTGGAGGCCTGTGACGGGGTAGGCTCCTGGGAGTATATGGGTGTGACTCTAGCTGAGACGCCTAACTGGAGGGGGGGACATGAAGATTGAAGTGACCACCTCCTAGCCAGGCAAGACTAGTGGAGGGAGGGGAAAACAACCTACCAACAAAACCTTTGATCTAAAAATTATACTGTCTACAAGAAGTGCAGGGATAAAATGGGAACTGAGATTGAGGGATTGTCCAAACAATGATTGGCCCAACTTGAAACCCACCCCACTGTTAAGAGCCAGCTCCCAACACTATTAATGATGCTCTGCAGTGCTTGCAGACAGGAGCCTAATATGCCTGTCTTCCGGGAGGCTCTATCCAGCAGCAGATCAAGACAGATGCTGAGACTTGCAGCCAAGCAGGGAGCAGAGCTCTGCAGGTCCTGTGGAAGTGTTGGGGGAAAGATAGGACAGGACCTCACAAGAAGACTAATAAAGACAACTAACCCACTGCCGAGACTGAGACATCAACTAAGGAGCATGCATAATCTGGACCTAGGCACCCTGCACATTTGTGACCAATGGGCAGCTTGATCTTCATGTGTGTTGCCTGACAAGTGGAAGACAGGAGGCTGTTTCTAAAAAGGACTCTATTGCTTGCTTTTGGATAATTCCCCCCTTGCAGAGCTGAGGAGGATTGATACAAAGGAGGGGGATCCCCTTTTCTGGGGAGAAACAGAGAGGGGAAGGGAGAATGAGTGATAGGGGAGGAATGGGAGGAGAGAAGGGAGGGGCACCCTTACAATATAAAGTAAATAAACTGAAATAAAATAAAAAATTGAAAAAGAAACAATATCACTTGCAGTCTTGTGAACGACTCAGGAAATTTCCAGTTTTGCCAAAAGGTTGACATCAAGTGTCATTTGTGTTCTATTCCATCAGATCTAGAGTATTATCTCAATACGCTTTTAATTTGTGTCCTAATTACTATGTTGAGAGTCTTTTCCTATGCTTATTTATTTTTAAGTAGCTTCATCGGTGAAATGCCAACTTGAAAGTTTAGCATGTTTTAAACTGAGATTTATTGTTGTTATTATTATCATTACTTACAAGTTCTTTGTTCCAATATTGTAGATGCCTTGGGTTGTGCTTTTGTGAAATACTAAAGAGCAAATCCCATTAATACTTATCCAATATCTAAATGGGTCAAATCAGACAAAAGTCTTATTATTCAAGGATACATTCTATAAGAACTATATCACCCAATAGTCAGTTTCTCATAAAGTTTCCACAAATCCACCACCAGTTATTTTATTTTTAAACCAGTATGCCACTCAGAAGTCAATCAACTCTGATAAGATGTATACATTTAAGTCAGTTCCATGACTACCATGTCATGATAAATTAGGTGCAGAAGACCTCAAACTTACTATACTCCAAAGGGAAGCACTTACTATGTGTTTGTGCTAAAGGTAATCCAATTCTGTCATTCTCATGGGTTATATCTTAAAAGATTATATTTTATACATTGGCTAGAGCATCATTGCTTAGTATGAACATTGAGAGCAACTTTTTGAAGCCTTCAGCTTTAGTCTACTAAAATCATATTTTTAAAGTCAGTAGACCTCCCTAATTCAGTTTCTCTTTTTAAAGAGAAGCTGGGCCATTTATTGGGCCATGAGACTTCCTTAATTATTATTTATTTTATGACATATGTCTGAAAATCTGGGTTCTGCTTATGAGTACCTCTCCTAAATCAAGAATCACTTGGTATTCTATCCCAAGTATAAAAATGATACATAGCACAATATTTACCTGTCATTCAGGGTTTCACTCAACATACATAATGAAGTGTAGCTGTAGGGAAAATTAACAAGATAGAGTTCCAATTATGCACCTACAAATTAAAAGAAAATACAAAAGATGTGTGAATCACAGTAAAGTAACTACAAGAGCAGTTGGATGTTGGGAATTTCAAGTCACGCTATAGACAGACAGACAGAAAGAAAATTAATAATCTTAATATTCTCACACTTTTCATTTTCCTGATGGTCAATGTCATGGGGAAAACCAGAAAGGATACTGGAGATCAGGAGACATGTTGTATTTCACATGGGTGATAAGCCCAAGGACTTTGAACAAGAGGTATGGTCAGTAGTTCTACAAGGACCACAAAAATCATCAAACATAAAAATATTATAAATGCACACCAAGCACTGAAGGGTCATTATAAATTAATAATTAATAATCATATATGTTAAATTAATAAATAAAATTAGTAATCATATATGTCCACTTCGATAGTCAATGAATGGCTTACATTTGGAATCACAGTGACCCAATATGGAGAAATAGGACATATGTTTTAGGTCTTATTTTATATCAAGCTAAAACATAATATCAAAATTTTAAAATTTGGAGACAAAGAAGAAGAATGATGAGGTAAGTTCCACTGCTTTGTTTTTATTTTCAGGCATATTACTATGTAGTGCAGCTGCTGTTTCCATTTTTAAGCCATTTGCCTATTTTTCCCCACCTGTTTTGGAGTTCCAGAACTTTTGTTAAGGCCCCTTTTAATTGAACATTATTTAAATTAAGATATGTCTATCTATATTCATTCTTCCACTTGTAGGTATATGTTTTTTTTTCCTCTGCATCTGTTTTCAAGATGCTCTATCAATATATGTCTTTAACCTTCGTCAGAAATTGGGTGGCTGTAACTCTGTGGATTAATGTATGATTCTTTTATACTGCTCCATTAATCTACATGTTTTTGTGTAACCTCGATGCTGGTTGTGGTTTTTCTGTTTTGTTTTGTTTTTATAATTTCTTCACTTTATATCCTGGTTGTAGCCTCCTGTAAGACCTGGGGTCTCACAGCTCAGGAGTTCAAGATCGCACCCTTCCCAGAAACTCCCCCAGACCAAGACTCATTGCAAAAGCAAGAGGTTTATTAACCATTGCGCAATGGGGTCACCCCTGCCGGTCAGCAAAGAGTGGCACCGGGAGACAAAGGCCTTTAGGTTTTTAAAAGAAAAATTGCGGGAGATTTGAAGTTGCAGTCTTGGCAATTTAGGATTGGATGAGGAAGCTATAAAGTAAGATAATTGGTTAGTCTTAGGTGCTCAAGCTTGGCCAGTCCTGCCAAGTGTGGATGCAGCTGCAATTGAAGGTGGGGGTGGTTAGCTCATCCTTGAAGATTAGGGGCTACAGACTTTTGGCTGGAGGTCAAAAGCTACTCAGAAGAAGTCTAGGTTTGTTGCTAAGAAATGCTATCTCAAAGACAGGAGTTTTTCTTTTTGCTGAGTGAAGGTCATTGCTTGCTTGCCCCTTTTTTTTTATCTGTCCTCATAGATAGGGTCACATTTTTCCATTCTCTGGAAAGGTACTAAGAGGCTTTATCTTAACCTGAACCTAAAACTCAAAACTATAGGCTTTAGAAGACATACAGGTTACAAAGTTAGTCTAACCCTTTCACTCCCATCTCCTCCTGATCCCAACCTTGCACTCTCTTCCTCCCTATCTCTCCTTAGTGCAGAGAAAAGGGAGCCCTCCCCTAGCAACTGACCCCAGCCTATCAATTCTCATCAGGACTGCCTGCATCCTCTTCCTCTGTGGCTTGGAAAAGCCACCCCTGCAGGGGGTGGCTTACCAAAGAGCAGGCAACAGAGTCCATATCAGGGAAAGCTGCTGCTCTTGTTACTCAGGAAACCCACATGGAGACTCAGCTGCCCAGGGGCTACATCTGACCAGGGGGTCTAGGTCTTCTCCATGCATGGTTCTTGCTTGGTGCATCAGTCTCTGCAGGCCCCCCTGTGCCCAGATTTGTTGGCTTTGTTGTTCTCCTTGTGGAGCTCCTGTCTTCTCCAGATTTATACCCCAAATCTTCCACAAAACTCCCTGCACTCTCCCCAAAGTTTGGCTGTGCATCTCTGCATCTGCTTTGATCTCCTGCTGGGTGAAGTCTTTTCAGAGGACATCTATGGTAGGTTCTTGTCCTGTCCCCTCTCTTCAATGGTTTCCAGTGTCTATCCTATTTTCTCTTCTGAATGAGAATTCAGCATCCTCTCTTGGATCCTCCTGTTATTTAGCTTCTTGAAGTCTGTGGATTTTAGTATGGTTCTCCTTTATTATATGGCTAATATCCACTTATAAATGAGTATATACCATTCCTGTATTCATGGTTCTGGGTTACCTCACTCAGGATGATCTTTTCTAGTTCCAACCATTTTTCTGTGAATTTCATGATTTCTTTTTTTTTTTTGATAGCTGAGTAGTAGTCCATTGTGTAAATGTATCACAATTTCTGTATCCATTTTTCAGTTGAGCGGCATCTGGGTTGTTTCCAGATTCTGGGTATCATAAATAAAGATAGTATGAACATAGCTGAGCAATGTCCTTGGTGTATGGTTGAGCATCATTTGGGTATATGCCCAGGAGTGGTATAGTTGGGTCTTGAGTGCTTTTCTCAATTTTCTGAGAAAATGCCAGACTGACTTTCAAAGTGGTTGTTCAAAGTGGTTTGCACTCCCACCAAAAGTGGAGAGTGTTCCCTTTCTTCACATCTTCACCAGCATGCGTTGTCACTTGAGTTATTTATTACATTTTATTCACTTTGTATCCTTGCTGTAGCCCCCTCCCTTGTCTCTTACTAGTCCCACCCACCTTCCCTCTTCTTCCCCATGCCCTTTCCCTAGTCTCCTCATAGGGGAAGACCTCCTTCCCTTCTAGCTGACCCTAACCTCTCAGGTCTCATCAGAACTGGCTGTATCATGTTCCTCTGTGCACCCCAATGGGGAGGTGATCAAAGACCCAGCCATGGAGTTCATGTCAGAGACAGCCCCTTACTAGGAAACCCATTTGAAAACTGAGCAGCCTATGGGCTTCCTCTGAGCAAGGGATCAAGGCCCTTTCCATGCATCGTCCTTGGAGTATCGGTCTCTGAAGGACCCCCTGGGCCCAGGTTTTTTGGCTCTGTTGGTCCTCTTGTGGAGTTCCTGTCCCCTTCAGGTCTTTCTATCTCTCTCTTCTTCCAAAAGGTTTCCTGCCCTGTGCCCAAAGTTTGGCTTTGAGAGTCAGGATCTCCTTCAATATCCTAGTGGGTAGAGTCTTTCAGAGGTCCCCTGTGGAAGGTTCCTGCCCTGTTCCTTGTCTTCTCCTACTTCTGATGACTTTCCTGTTTGCCCTTCTGAATGAGGTTTCAGCCTCTTCCCTAGGGTCCTTCATGTTGTTCAGCTTCTTTAGGACTATAGATTTTCTTTGCCATTCATAACTGTAAGATGGAATCTCAGAGACATTTTGATTTCCATTTCTCTGAATGATTAAACATGTTGAGCATTTAAGTGATTCTTGACAATTTGATATTCCACTGTTGAGAATTCTCAGTTTAGATCTGTACCTCATTTTTTAAATTGGATTATTTAGTTTGCTGTTGTTTATTTTGTTGAGTTCTTTATGTATTTTAGATATTTGCCCTAAATTATCCTCCACATTATTTTTTGAGTTAGAGGCTCTCACTGAACCCAAAGCATGGGAAAGGAAAGGAAAAAGCAAATTAAGCTAGACTGGCTAGGCAATACACCCCAGGGATCTTTCAGACTCTGATGCCTGAGGTCTCGAATTATAGGTGCATGCCCCTGCACCCACCTTTTATGTATATGCCAGGAATCAAGCTCCTGCCTTGATGAGTGCAAGACAAGATGGAGACATCTCTTGGCTACATTACTAGGAACAATGCACACATTCCATGTGATTCCTAGGAAACCTCCAATGATATTCTTCACAGTAGTGGGGGGAAAAATCCTAAACTTCTTATGGGATCACAAAAGACACAAAGTATCTAAGGCAACTCTACAATGAGACAAGAAAAAATGGCAGGAAACCAGTTCAGCATTTATAAAAAAAAAAAAAAAAAAAAAAAAAACACTGTGAAGATTCATCATAAACCTACAACTTGAATTTTCATGTATGTTCCAACTAAACCACTCCTCAGTATACACCCCAAAGGAAGCACACTGCAGAGGCACTTGTACATCCATGTTTATTACTGCTCTATTCACAATGGCTAAGATATGGAATTAGCCTACATGTCCATCAATATCAAAATGGGCACTCCGAAGTAGATACCTACAGACAATGCAATTTTACTTGATTGTAATATAGAATAAAGTCATGCATTTGCAGGAAAATGGATAGAACTGGGGCTCAGCCAGCTAGTTAAAATAAGCAAAACTCAGAAAGTAGATAAGACATTTTTCTCCCATGTTGGTCTGGAGCCCAGGGTCCACTTTTCCCCTTAAGGGTATAGGTACTAGACTCAAAGGAATGAAGCTTAGCTGGGCAGACAGGTCTTCAGGATCCCAGTCCATCTGGTCAGTGAATGCCTGGAGGGAGACAGCCTCCTCTGATACAGCTCTTCAAGGGTTCCAGCCCCTTTAGCGGCATGCAGGCATAGAACAGGAAGGAAGCCATTCTTACTCCTGCCAGTCTTAAGACTGAGATTTTCAGGGTTTGGACATGTCTCACCCTCACTCTAGCTCCACACCAGTTTCTCCAGTCCACATTCAGTCACACAGTCCACATTCCCCACACACACGCCCACATGTGCATTGGGTACACATATAGAGATGATACACATATGAACACATATGCATTGCCATGTATACACACATAACAAAATTTTCACAGTATTACTTCTGTTGTTCCATGCCATGGGATATCTTTCCCTTCTAATATATCTTCAGTTTCTTCAATGTTTTGAAACCATTGTTGTAAAGGTCTCCTTGCTTGGGTTAATTCTTAGGTATTTTGCTCTTTCTTGAAGCTATGTGAATGGGATTTTTCTGATTGTTTTTTATCCTGTGGATCTCTCTCTCTCTGTGTCTCTGTCTCTCTCTCTCTTTGTGTGTGTGTGTGTGTGTGTGTGTGTGTGTGTGTGTGTGTAATAAGAGGAGAAAAGAGGCCATGAGGAGAAAAAATGATTCTAAAGGGAATAAGAAGGAAGGAACAAGAGAGCGTGGTGACAGAAATACACCACATTTTTCTCTCATATGAGGAATGTAGATTTACTTGTATACATACACAACATGGATGAGGCAAGATGAGGTGAAGAAGATAGATGGAAGAGGGTAGTGGGAGAGCAAATAGAGACAAAGAACAGTAATTTACATTATGAAAATATCATAATGTAAGCCCTATTCTTCTACATACTAATTAAAATATAGAAGATATGCCAAAATGCAAAGAAAAGTTATGGGGAAACAGGTTGCAAAGAAGAATAGTTATTTTTCTGACTCTTCAGAAAAAAAAATCCACACTATCAATATTTTAAGAAGACATATGTGTTCAGACAATGTTTATCTTTAATATCATGCTACAGCAATACTTGTACAAATGAAGAAAATAATCGTGTCTTACGGTTTCTAAATTACATGATCAAAAGCAATCTGAGAAGGAAAGATTGCATTTCATCTTAGAGCTTAGAGCCCATCAGCCACAGGAGTCAGGGCAGAAATTAAACGTAGAGACATGAAAGCAGGAGCTGATTTGGAGGGAGTGGAGGAGTGCTGCTTACTGCCTTGCTCTTGGTAGCTTGCTCAGCCTGCTTCCTCCCTTCCTCCCTCCCTCCCTTCCTTCCTTCCTTTCTCCTTTCCTTCCTTCCTTCCTTCCCTCCTCCCTCCCTTCCTTCCTTCCCTCCTCCCTCCCTTCTTCCCTTCCT
>NW_026594418.1:4597571-4622529 GCF_907164565.1 Psammomys obesus
CCTCCCTCCCTTCTTCCCTTCCTTCCTTCCTCCCTCCCTCCCTTCTTTCCTTCCTTCCTTCCTCCCTTCCTTCCTTCTTTTCTTCCTTTCCTTCTTTTTTAAATTTATCTATTCTTCTCTCATATAATCTATCCTGATTGCAGTTTCCCCACCCCTCCACTTCTCCCAATATTCCCCGTCTTCCCTCTCCCCCAGATCCCTTGCTCCTCCATTTCTTTTCAGAAAAGAGAAGGCTTCCCAGAGCTATCAATCTAAATAGTTTAACATGATGCAATAAAAAAAAAAATAAGCACAAAACCTCATATAAAGGCTGAATAAGGCAGCCCAGGAGGAGAAAAACGGGTCCCAAGAGCAAATTAAAGATTCGAAGACACCCCCAACTCCACTGTTAGGAGTCCCACGAAAACACCAAGCTGAAAACCTTCACATATATGCCAAAGACCTAGCAACAGGCCCATACAGGCTCTTTGATTGCCCCTTCAGTCTCTGTGAGCCCTGCTTAGCTGATTCTGTGGGCCTTGTTCTTATGGTCTGCTTGACCCTGACCCTTCTGGCTCCTACAATTTCACCTCCTGCTCTTCTCAGAGGTTCAAGGGAAATCTAAAAGGAGGGACTTGTTGGAGATCTCTAATTTGAGCTCTCTCTCTCCCTCTAAAGTCACTTTTCTTTCTTACAAATCTCAGAAACACCTGCTAGGATGCAACCACCTGCAATTGAAGGGGTGTTTCCACATAAATCATCAGTCAAAAAAATACCACATAGACTTTGTTCACAGGCCAATCTGATGGGGGCATTTTCTCTACTGGGGTTTATTCTTCCCAAGTGATTTTAACTAGTGTCAAGTTGGCATAAAACTAGTCCGCACAATTGACCCCTTGTCAGCTTAACATGCAAACACATCACAGTCCCACAGACTTAAATTTCAAGCATTTTGAAATTTCAGGCTCTTTAAAATATCCAAAGTCTTTCTAAAATTCCAAAGTCTCTTAAATGAAGGATCCCATAAAATTTTAAAAAAAAAACAAATTAAATAAATGTAATTTTAAGAGAGAAGAACCAGGACACTGTCACAGGGCTTACCATCCAAGACTCACTAACAATCCTTTGGACTCCAAAGGGCTTTGTCAGGGACATTTCCCCAGCTCTACCATCTGAAGTACATGCAACTTGTCCTCTGGGCTGAGGCCAGCTCCACTCCACACCCGCTCTTGTTCTAATGATCATCTCAGGATACCAGTATCTCCAAAACACATGGGTTTCCATTGCAGCTGGGTTGCACCTTATCCAACAGCCTCTCCTGGGCTCCTTTCAGGGACTGTAATCCTGCCACATGGTCCAAGTCTCAGCCTTTCTCCATAACCCACTCAATCCTGGAGTTTTCCCTGCTACTGAAGCCACACCTGCACGGGTGACTTTTGTTGGCCTCTCATGGTGCCAAGCCTTAGCTGTTCTGTATGACCCCTTCATGCCCACAGAAAACCAGCTTCATCTGGAAGACTCTTATACATTTCCAAGTTTGGATGCAAGCACAAAGGTCCCAGTCTGGACTACAGCTTCTGTGGGTTGATCCTGAGGAAATATATTGCACAAGATTTGCCCTCAGTGATGCTGGTCTCTTCTTAATCACAGCTGACTTTTCAACTCCAGCTGACCAGCATCCATTGTCCCGGAAAAGCAACAGTTTCACTTTAATGGTTCTTTTCTTTTTTTTAATTTTTTATTTAACTTTTATTAATTACACTTTATTCATTTTGTATCCCCCCATAAGCCCCTCCCTCCTCCCCTCCCGGTCCCACCCTCCCCCCTTTCTGCATGCATGCCCCTCCCCAAGTCCACTGATAGGGGAGGTCCTCCTCTCCTTTCTGATCTTAGTCTATCAGTTCTCATCAGAAGTGGCTGCATTGTCAGGGTTCTAGGTTATCTCCATGAATAGTCCTTGGTTGAGTATGAGTCTCTGGGAAGTTCCCTGTGTCCAAATTTTCTTGTTCTGTTGCTCTCCTTGTGGAGTTCCTGTCCTCTCCAGCTCTTAAATATATTTATTTTTATTTATTTATGTTTATTTATTTTACATTCCAAGGATATCCGCTCCGTCCTCTCCTCCCAGATTTTCCCTTCTCCTTCTTCCCCTTCCTCTTTTTTCTCAGAAAAGAGGAGCTCCCCTCCCCCTGTATCAACCCTCTCCAGCACATCAAGACACATCAGGATTGAGTATATCCTCATCCACTGGGCCAGGCAAGACAGCCCTGGCAGCAGGAAGTTATCCAAAAGCAGGCAATAGAGTCCATGTCAGAAAAAGTACCCCCAAAAAGGATAGGAGCTCCACGAGGACCAAATATATCTGGGCACAGGGTCTTTTCTGAGACTGACATTCAACCAAGGACCATGTATGGATATAACCTAGAACCTCTGCTCAGATGTAGCCTGTGGTAGATCAGTAACCAATTGGTTTCCCATAGTGAGGGGAACAAGGACTATTTCTAACAGGAACTCAATGACTGGCTCTTTGGCCTTCCCACCCCCAAAGGGAGGAGCAGTCCTGTTAGGCCACAGAGGAGAGCTTTGCAGCCAGTCCTGAAGATATCTGATAAAACAGGATCAGATGAATGGGGAGGAGGTCCCCCCTATCAGTGGACTTGGAAAGGGGCACGGTGGAGTGGAGGGAGGGAGGGAGGGACTGGGAGGGAATGAGGGATCGGACACGGCATAGTTAATAAAACGTAACTGATAAGAAAAAAATGAAATTCAAAAAAAAAAGAAAAAAATTAAAAATTAATCTTTATTAAAAAAAAGTGTCCACTGAAAATCATGCAAAGTTTACTTATCTTCTAATCTTCAGTGTGCATAGTGATATATTAAATATGGTTATTCCAACACTTAATTGGAAAGAAATTAAAATATACTTTAAGATACTAATGAAGTATAATTATTATGTTATTGTTCTCAGCATAGGGATTAGCTACTTTATTTTGGAGACACTTTTGACACTTAGCTTTTTAGACATAACAAGTGAGATTTATGTCCTAAAGATTTAATACATTGATTTACATGCTTGTATCTCCTTCATTTCATTGCCTAAATACTTCTTACAAAATCAAATCATGTCAAAAATATATAGTCATTTTATTAACATCCTGAATGGAGAAAGAAACAACCAAACATGGTTCCCAAACAATTGAAAGACTTTTTATCATAATATTTAAATTGTGGAAATTTTATTGTGATATATGATAAATAAATATATTATATGCATCCAAAAGAAAAAAGAAAAAGCACCCCCAGTGTGTTGGGGGTGGGGTGGTGTAAAATGATTCCACCTAGTGTGTTGCTTATGTGTACATGTGTCTATCCTGGGATGACCTCTTGGGATTATGTAATCTATGTGGGAGCTCATCCCTGAGGAGACTGATTCTTCTCTCTCAGCAGCCACTGACTCCTTGTAACTCTTCATCTAGGAGTAGAACTATGTGGAATTTCTGCCTGTCCACACTGGCAAGCCAACTCATGTTAACATTATACTTGTCTTATTTAGACATCTATATTGTTGAGATTTCGTGGAAATATTTTCCCTGTCGTGACTGTAGGAAACAGCAGGCATCCTGAACCTATAGCTCTTACATTCTTGACATCCTCACTACTGCAAATCTCTGAAGGATGCATTGCAGATGAATCAGTTGCATCAGACCACTCAGTCTCTGTAGTTTGACCAGCTGTGGTTCTCTGTAGTAATCGCTATCTGTTATGTAACAAACCATCGTTGATAAGGGTTGAGACCTGCACTCTGGATTTAAGGATAATTGTTCAGAATATAGTTAGATATATCTGCTTTACTCTAGGGTCTATGACTTCTCTAGCCATGGGTCATGGGCTAGATTTGCAATGCTAAACACTCAAAGACATTCTTCCTATTGAGAGATCATTCAGTCTAATTATACTGCTATTGGTTCACTGTCGTGGTTCTTCATTCAAAATATCACTTGAACAGCCCTGATAGAATCTTTGCTTCTGAAATTGTACAAGCTAGGCTTCCATCATCTGCATTGCTCTTGGCATTTTATCTTCCAAGCTCCCACAGACCAGCTCAGTGAACTCTAAGCACTCAATGGATTTTCTATCCCAAAGTTCCAAATTCCGCCACAATCCTCCCAAAAACACATGAGGAGGTTTGTCACAGCATGAGTGGGACCCTGTAGGTATCCAGGCAGGGAAGCAAACCATGAAGAGCTAAAAATGAAAGCTTACTTCAGATTGATTTCATCAACTTGGATCAGACTTGGCTAGTCTGATACCAGGTGGTTCATTGCCAGCATATCTAAAACACAGTACAATTTGGGGGAAAGTTTCCTGGTGTGATACAATCACACCAGGTGTACAAGAAAGTGTACTTACTCCAAAGCTCAATTCAGGGTACATTCCTTCCAAGTAGATGGGTTCTAGAGATAGGCTACCTGTATTAGCTTAAGGGCCTAGAGAAGGATCTGGCCTCTATCCAACATAACATAGTGTAAAGGTCATTTAGGTCATTATCCACCTCTGGTCCTAGTTGTAGGAGCTTGGTCTCTGGCCGTAAGGGTCATTTAGATTGTTAGCCACTTCTGGTCTGGGTTGTAAGAGCTTGATATGGCCTGGCCTGGCAGATAACACAAATCACCAGGCTTTTAATCACCTCCAATTCCCAGTTTTCTGGATGGAAGAACAGGTTTTTCAACTTTCCCACCGGAAAGATAATCCTGTGTGCTTAACTTTCTTGGTTTTCCTGAATGTCTGTGGGCACAAGAACCTTTGTGCTCCTAGCAGCAGCAATCTCCCACAACCTGGTACCCAGTTCTACCATAGTGAAGGTTTCTACTGCTGTGATAAATTACTATGACCAAAGCAACTTGAAGTGGAATTTGTTTTATCTATAGCTTGTAGCATCAGCTAGAAACGTCAAAGTAGGACCTTTAAGACAGGGACTAATACAGGTGACATGCAAAAGTGCTAATTACTGGCTTGCCCACAGGCAAAGCTGGTGGGAATGTTTTTTTGTTTTTTGTTTTCAATTGAGGTTTCCTCTTCCCAAATGGATCTAACTTGTGTCAAGTTGACATAAAAGTAACCTGCACAAATCTAGTGTTTCTTCTATCTTTGTAATAACAAGTCATGAGAAATGTCTTCCAATATAATTGTCTAATTATATATACTTTAGTGATTAAAAGAACAAGGTAAGTAGAGGGAAGTTAAATAAGATATATAGCCCTATTCTTTAAAGAAAAGAGAAGTCCTGTACATGTTTCTGGATATTTGAGGAGAGCCTATCAACATGCTTTCCCCTTTTCAAGTTTGTGAGAAACCCAACAAACAAAAAAAGAGAACCAGAGGAAATGGCATTACCTTCCTGTTCTATTACTGACAAGATGTCAGACAGAGTTTCTACTATAACAGAATATTTCAAGTAGGCAGGAAGCAGAAAATAAGAAGTCAAAAATAAATAGGCTACTGTTGACTGTGGGAAAATAGTAAAGGAGAAAAATGGAGGTTGTGGTCTGGACAGAATGAACTGATTTGGATGAGTGGCCTAGAATGATCTCATGGAAAGATCACTTTCCAGAGCTGACTTCAGGGTCTGAGCCACAACTCAATGTCACAGTGAAAGTCTTATATTCTCAATGAAGGAAAAAAACTGGAAAACTGATATCCAAGAGGCAGTTTTGAAAGGACCCCATAGGATATTTAAGTTTAGATGGGGATGTGGATTTTCTTCTAACTATAACGTTATGGTTTGAATTCCCTGCCCAGCCTTGATATGGTCAAGTTTAGCACTTTAAAATGACCTCTTGTCTACTGTATGAAAAGTATAAGGAGGCAAAAAGACAGGAATGACTAAAGGACAGAGAGGCACACTTTGCAGGTTCTACGTTGTGGAGGTAGGAGCTGGGGGTGGCTTGCTCTGGTGTGTCTGGAAATATAAAAAGTAGCCATCTGAGAAGAGTGAAGGCAATTTATCCAGAGTCTGATAGAACAACAGAGTCACCCACTGCCGTTTGTGTCTCAGCAGAGGAACAAGAAAGCTTTACAAGTAGAAAACGTGGAAAGCCTTAGGTATGTCAAGACTAGGGTCTTCGAACATGGAAAAACTGAAGGTGTGCAAACTAGAAACAAGATAGCCTATGGCATGGTTTATGGATATACATTAGCTTTCTCTAGATGTTCATATATGGAAGAATAAAAATCACAGAAGATGATGAATCAAGTTCTGATTTCTGAAGCACTGGTTCAGCTTCCTAGATTGTTACCAGAGACAACTGCCTAATTTTCTTCAAGTCTAACATAACAGGGAGCCTTCCTGGACTATCTATTTATAAACAACATGACGGGTTTCTTCAGCAGGTTGATCCTGGCTCTGTACTTACGTGTGGTCCAGCATGTCTCTTTGCATATCCAGCCTCTCAGACAATGTGGTTTAGGAGGGAAAAGACTGGATTCACCTCATTAAGATACAATCTGCACAGGATTTGTTAACAAATTGGACACAGAAAGGTTAGTGGGGAAAAATAGTCTAGAATGACTCTTTGTCTGGATCCCTAACCCTGAATATGATAGTAAGTTAGTTCTAAAACCAAGGAAAATAGAGACATAGTGGACCACAATGCTAGGTACTTGCATCCAGAGCAGGGCTCAGTAATTGGTGTTCTGAGAATTAGAAGCTAGTATGCCTTTAGTTTTTCAGGCCACGTGATCTGTTAAAACTCTTCAAACCTGCTGCTGTAACATGAAGCCATTATAGAAAACGCACATATGACCACATTCAGAAAACTTTATTCACAGACTGTGAAATTTCAACTCCATACAATGTGCATTTGATTACTTTAACCACACTTAAAATGTAAAAGCCACAATTATTCATCTTACCAAAAGAGCAAAAGCGATTTGTTCTAAAGGCAGTAGTATGCCTACCTGTGATGTAGACAGAACAAGACTTACAGTCCCACAGGTCAAACATCATACTGTGTACACTACTCGGTAAGTCTCCAAACCTGAAATATCCGGGTGTTATCTTCTCCATTGGACTAGCCAAGAAACTTAAGTTTCAGGAAAAAAGAAAAAAAAAAGCTAGAGACATGCTTTCTTGACTGCCGAGTGATGCCATTTTTACTGAACTAACAATATTTGACTTTCATACAACACCTCTATTTACCACACAAGCGACTAAGTGACTTTTATCACAAGTTTAAAAAATTATATACATATGGAGCTGGAGAGATAACTCAGCCTTTAAGAGCACTGTCTGCTCTTCCAGAGGTTCTTAGTTCAATTCCCAGCAACCATGTGGTGGCTTACAACCATCTATACTGGGATCTGATGCCCTCTTCTGGCATGTAGTTGTACATGCAGCTAGAGCACTCATACACATAAAATAAGTAAATGGATAAAAATTATATATGTGTGTAGTTGTAGAACTTGAGTGAAATTATAGACTTGCAAAGCACCTTATGAATTGAAACCTAATTCTATTGTCTGGGCAGAATTAGATAGTTAATAAACAGTTGAACAAATTATTATATCCATATAAGGTTTAATCTGAATTCTTTTTTTTTTTTTTTTGCCCTTCCTATTAACAAAGCTCCTAGTAAAATATCCATCACCCTGTACACTTTTTCTAAAGAGGGGGGCAGGCACCAGAGTAGCTATAGAAATTAATGCAATCACATAAGACTCTTCTGCTCCCTCCCCGAATGACCTAACTCCATTTCAATTTTCAAAATATTGTAGCAGAAAGTGTCCCTCAGAGGATCAATTTATTAGCTTTGTTTCAAATGAAAAACTTCCTATACTCTATGGCACTATGTCAGATTGACTGGTAACAAAACACAATAACCAGCAGATGAACGGGAGCCTTCCATGTTACAACTGCGGCATTGAAAGAAATCTCCAGCCACTGCTCCCACAGCACAACAACCTGCAGTTCTAGGTTGCAGTTCCTTTTGTCTTGTCTGTCTGGTTTTAAATTCCTCAGGTCATACTACATCAGTAGAGCTCTTCAATACAACTAATTGTTTGGAGTTTGAAGTTTTGATTCAGCTAGCAGTAACTTGTGACTATTCTTTATTTTATTTTGCATATTTGTGTGTGCGTGTGTGTGTGTGTGTGTGTGTGTATGCTATCTTTTAAGATGTTCCCTAAAATATTTTTTAAATACTACAGATGTAGCCCAGGAACTCTTGGGTGTTCCTGGGTTTGAGGAGGCTAAAGGACACCCTTTGACATTTCAATTTGTTGTTTTGAGACAGTGGCCCAAACTGACCTTGAACTCTCTCTATCCCAGGCAGGCCTTGAACTTATGACTCTTCTGCCTTTACCTAGTGGGCAGGTGAGACTATAAAAATCTGTGTCCCACACCTAGATCCCCAACACTCCTTTTCACCAGGTGCATCAGTTACTTCCAGTGATTGGCATATATTTTTATTGTATTTTGTCCTTATTCCTTACTATTCTTTCTAGCCCTTAGAATTGAAATTCTCAGTTTTAATTATTGTAGTCATAAATATTCTTGAAAATTTTATTATACTTCAGATTATGTTTTTTTAATTCTTGAGACAATTTTTCTTAGTTACATTTATCTTTCAGTTAAAACTCAGTTATCACATACTTCAGATTACTTGAAGAAAATTATTTGATTGTATGTAAACATACAAATAAATACATAAATACATGCTTAAATGTTTCAGAAGAAAACTTGATCTAGAATCCAGTGCTTCCTAACAGACAACATGAATATTGTTTATACTATAGATAGCAAATTTATCACTACCCTGTTGAAACTCTTCTCTTCGGTAAGGCTGTATTTTCAAACATTCATTGAGAAGCTTCATTCTGTGAAATTTACCGAGAACTGTGTTCTGTGAAAATACTAACCCTGTTAGCATACTGATTAAAAGCTTAATGATCAAAATTGAAATGCATGAAAAGTCAGAATGATTCTACCAACTCAGAAAAAAAAAAATTCCTTCCAGTCAAGGAAGTAAACAACAATAGAAGGACAAATGCAACTCAGATCAATCATTGCTTATAGTCTTCCCTCATATATTATTACATCCTAGCCACAGTTTCCCCTTCCTTCCATCCCCCAAGCCTCTCCCAGCACCTAACCTCTCCCCCAGATCCATCCCCCCTTCTGCCCGACCCCAGAAAAGAGAAGCCCTTCCAGGGACATCGACCAGACAGGGCAAACCAGCTACAATAATACAAGGCACACACCGTCACATCAGTCTTAACATCCATCTTATGAATGTGTGCATTATTATCCCAAATCCCACTCTGTGTAGGTGCACTTATATGTGTCTTTACCCTTTTTTATTTTTAGATTTTTTTTTTTTATTTTGTTTTATGTGTCTGAGTGTTTTGCCTCCCTGGATATCTGTGCAGCACATTTGTGTCTGGTGCACACAGAGGTCAGAGAAGAACGTTGGATCCCCTGGAACTGGAGTTCTGGATGGTTGTAAGCTACCACGTGGGTGCCTGGAATCAAGCCTGCATCCTCTCCAAGAGCAGTAAGTGCCCTTAACCACGAAGCCATCTGCCCAGGCCCGATGTGTTTATTTTCAAACAACAACTATGGAATGAACAGCCTCCCAACAATGTCCCAAAGACTGAAAAATCAAATGTATTAGCCTTTGACCACCTAATGTTAAATTAAAAAGATGAATAATTTAAGGAATCTGAAAACAATCTCTTGGCTTTGTTGCAGTTATCGAGATGCATGGATAGTGGTTAACAATGAATATTTCCCAAGAAATGTGAATTTTACTTTTTTTAACTTTTTGTTGATTTCTTTTTGTGAGTTTCACATCATGCACCCCAGTCCCACTCATCTGCCCACTCCCCTCATGCTCAGCCTTTACCACTGCAACCTCCCCCTCAAATAAAACACACAAGCGAACAACAACAAAACAAAGCAGAGAAAACAACCCATCGTGGAAGCTGCAGTATGTTACAGCGTGTCCCACTGTGTATCCCTCTGCACACACATCTTCACTTGCGAATGAGTAATTGCACTGGCTCAAGACTTCCGGTTTCTGTGACACCATCAATGTTAGAATGTCACCAGGCCTCCTCCCAGTTATCCTGCTGTTGCCCTGTGTCCTGGAGATCCTGCAGCTTTGGAACAGGAACGGCAGGCCTGGCCCTTTCACGTGTCCCAACCATTTTCAGGTGATACAGATTTTTACGGTGGGCTAATGCAGAGCCCTGGATCTGGGCCTGGGTAGTAGCTGAGCTGGTCAGCCCACTGGCTCTCCCTTATCTGTACCACCCGGACAAGCTTCCTAGCACTGCTGCAGTTAGGTCTCCTAATGCGGCCATCAGCAGGAGGCAGGGTCATCTCTCCTGCTCTCATGCCTCCAGAGCCAGCCTCACCGGTTGCTGTCTAGTCAAGGCTGGAGCACACCCTCCCAAATGCTGCAGCCTGGGAAGGGCGGGGCTAGCTCTCCTACCACACCCTTGGGACCGGCTCCCCTCCCCTTCACCTTCAGAACCAGCTACCACCGTGTTGCCTAGAGGAGGGGTAGGGCCTGCTCTCTCAAGTGCTATCACCACTGAGGCAACAGTGCTAGCTCTCCAGCTCTCATGCCTTAGGGCCCCCACTCTCCCAGCTACTGCAGGTGGGAAGGGGGAAGATGGAGGGCATCACCCCTGTATCCTCACCACCTCATGGCAAACAGGTGGTGGAGCCCTAGGTCCCAGGTGTCAGGGCTGGCCACTCATAACAGGTTAGAGGCTACAGTTCCATCTCTCTTCACAATACTCAAGCTGCTCAACTCCCCTTTCTCTCCCATTTGACCTCCACATATTCATTCAGTGTGGTGGCTCCCATTGCAGGCTGGTCACACGGCTGGCAGGCCCCGAGTTGACTTCCTACATCTGTGCAGCGTAGCATGACAGCAGGTAGGTGTCTGTGGCCCGCCTGTGCCATGTACTGGCGAGCAGGGCTGTGGCTGGCATCGTATTCCGCGGGTATCTGCCTGTCTTCCTCCTCCTGTGTCGCACTGCCTGATTTGATTTTCATGAGTCTTAGGCAAAAGACAGCTTTGGCCACCAAACCAGACATCAAACTATGTTGAATAAAGGACTTCCGTCTGCTCTGCCCATGACTGATATAAGAACACTACTAACATTCATTGCCGGGGTGGGGGAGTTTTACTATTTTAAACATTTTTATTCCTTGCTTAAAGGTTCTGAGCATGATAAAACTCACAGACTTCAACAGTATAATGCACATAGGACTTGAGCAGGTTAAGGTTTCTCTTCCATTCTCCTATCAATGCTCCCTATGCAAAATGAAATGTACTTCACACTCGTCCTCAGATTGATCTCATCTGGTAAGTCAGGCTTCTCCAATAATGGTATTTTTTTATTTTAATAAATTAGGGAATTACAGCTGTTTCAGTAACTTCGGCACATGTGTGACAGTACCTGCTGTTTCCATGAAATGCTCAGATCCTCACTGTTGATTGCAGGGGTGAAAGCATAGCGGGCGCAGTGGGTAGAGCACTTGCTGAGCATGCGCAAAGCCTTGGCGTGGGTCCTCAGCCACACCCACCAGTCCCTCCCCGTAAGATAGGTAAGACTCTCTCAAAAAAATAAAATAAAACAGATAAAATATATTGCTCACTTTTTGCTTATATCATGTTCTCAGTGTTCCTTTTTATCCAATTAAATATCATCCATCCGTTTACATTTCAAATGAGAAAATATTTCTTGAAAAGGTATTACATGTTGGGACCTAAAGTTATGAGACTGAATTCTGTTTCTAATCACAAGAATTACTTACGCGGGAAGCGAGGACTGGAGCAGAATGGCGTAAATGACATGATGGTGGGAAGAAACAAAGGATGTTTTTACCTCATTTGGCAGAATTTAAGATTTTTCTCCTGTAGAATAAAGCATTGTATACATTTTTGGAATGTTTAAGGTGGGGGAATTTATACAGTAGGCATAATATGGTTAGGATCACAAAAATGTAAGAACAAAAAAAAAGACAAATTTTATGAAATGGATGATAAAGAATATAACTGGAAAAAACTCAATTAAATTCCCTTATTAAGGTTGCTGGGTGTGATACTCAAAAAATACTGGGGAGAAGCTTGCATTCTAAGATCTATTTCCTCTATAATATTAGTCAGATTTATTAAAGGTTAATTACATATATAGCATAGTATAATCTTCCTGCCTCAATAAGCTATTTGTAAAGTGATTAATCAGCTTTTAATTGACTTTTATAATTAATTTACAAGGTCACATAGAAAATGTGCTAAGACTATACGGGCCCCTGTAGTCCTTATAATAACTGTAAGTCTAGCATCATAGAGGAATGCATCATTCTTGGAGTTTGTGTGCCAGTTTCTTTTATACGCTATTTTTGAGAGCTAGCACCTCGCTTAGTTATCATTTGTATTGATGAAATGTCTTTTTAAAGAAACACTCATTTAGAGCTTTTGGGCCAGGGCACACCACATGACTTGCAGCAGGTGCGAATGTCACAGGACACCTCGTCAAATTAGTTCTATCCTTCCACCACGAGGATACTGGGAACTAAAATGAGGCTGATTGAATTCATGTTGTCAAGCTCTGCTGAGCCAACAAAATATCTTATGGATAAATTAGTTAAAACACTTTCAATGGATATACTAAATAAAGTCCATAAAAATCATTACTCTTTCTACAATTGCAAAAGTCACTTAGTATAATAACAGATTCTCTTTGGGGGGGGGGGGAATGCATAGACATGATTATAAAAAGTTGGCTAATTTACTGGGGCACCTTCAATTTCAAATTCTCTTATATAAAACATTTAGCATCTATGCTAAAAGTAAAACATTTACAAGTGTCTGTATCGTAATGTTTTCATAAACCAAGCATCTCTAATTTTTAGAATTGATGCTTAGGGGATGGTGAGACAGCTCAGTAAGTAAGAGCACGCGCAGTGCAAGCCTGAGGGCATGTGTTCAATTTTCAGAAACCACATAAAGGTGAAAGTAGAGAACCCACTCTACTAACTCGTCCTTTGACCTCCACACATACATCATGTCTCCTGTATGCCTTCACTCACTTGTTTTAGCCTGCAACAAGGATGATGATGATGATGGTGATAATGATGATGATGGCATGATGATGGTGATGATGATGGCATTATATAAAGGCAATTTTCCTGGGGTCCTGTTGGGTTTATTGAAAAATCAAGCAGATAAAATGTTGGAAAATTCGATAGCTTATTAACTAGTCTCAGTGTCTTGGGAAAAGATATTCCTTCTGAGCAACACAAGTCCTGCTAGCTTTGGCTGTCTAGCCAGATTTCCAAACTCTGCCAAGTTCTAAGTGTGGTGTTATAAACACAGACATAATTTCTTGGAACGAATGTGCCAGTTTGCAATCACCCCTCTAATCACCTCCAATATCTGTCAACTACTCTGTTTCTGGGAGTCCTGTGACTTTTAGTGTGCTCTCCCCAAGGGCAGGTGTAATACACAAAATGCAGAGTTTACCGCTTTCCAATTGAGGAGATGGCTAAAATCAGCTGAGCAGTCCCCTTCCCACACTGCAGAGTTGCTAGAATCCTGAAAGGCTTGTTAGCTGCTCCTAATATATATATTAAAGCACAATGGAGAAAGAGCTGAAGAGCACCTGAAGTCAAGAGATAAAACTAGTGGAAGCAAGGTAAACAATGATGTACATACCAATGAAAATAAGTCACAAGAACTATATAAAATTCATCAACAAATTAGGTTACCATGTTTAAAACAGCAATTCACATTGCAAATTAACTGTGTAAGATGAAGTATCGGAGACAGTTTACAAATCAGATAGATTCAAAGAGTGTTCCTACTGGGGTTTGGCTTAGAATAAATCCTCTCTGAGTGCCCTGAAATTCCAAGTTTAAATAATCAATCGCTATTGATTTTTCACTTTTGTTCTGCCAACGTTTGGTTATTCCCCAGGTCACATAGTCTTGCCATGTGAGCCAAAGTCAATAAAGAATTTATTTATTCATTAGACTCTGTAGGAATGGAACCTAATGCTGAAAACATGCATTAAGATTCTGTATGGTAAATATCAAACATTTTGTGGAGTTTTAATGTGCATTGCAAATCTGTGTTAAGGACACTATCAAGATAAACTTAGGCCTTGTAGGAGACTACTTTTGAGTAATCTAATTGCATTCTAGAGAAAAAAATAACTTTAAAAGAATCTAGCAACATTTTGGGTCCTTGTGTCAGGATTATTAATATTAATTTGCTCATTAATAATTAAAAAGTTGCAGTGTTTCCTTTATAATTCTTAGAAGCACAGTACAGCATTATAATTTGACTGCTACTGGCCAGAGCTCATTGCTTGATGAGCTACCAGAGAGCATATAGAAGCACAGATTACTGTAGCAATCTCAAAGTCCAATACTCCCAAGTCAACTAAATTTTGTAATTAATACTTATAAAATCAGCCTAGCTAAAGAGAAAAACTTTCTTTCTTTTTTAAACATTTACTCCATAAATAAACAATATATATACATACACATGTATTAAAGAGGATACAAGGTTAATTGATCAGAATTTCTTGATTGTGGAGAATTGAAATGTGAAATAGATCTGGAGGCAAATTATCCTGAGCCAGCTGGGTGGTGGTAGCACATGCCTTTAATCCCAGCACTCAGAAGGCAGAAGCAGGTGCATCTCTGAGTTCAACACCAGCCTGGTTTATATAGTGAGTTCCAGGAGATCCAGGACTACACAGAGAAAGTCTGTCTCAAAAATACAGAAAGAAAGAAAGAAAGAAAGAAAGAAAGAAAGAAAGAAAGAAAGAAAGAAAGAAAGAAAGAAAGAAAGAAAGGAAGGAAGGAAGGAAGGAAGGAAGGAAGGAAGGAAGGAAGGAAGGAAGGAAGGAAGGAAGACAAAATCTTCGGTTGCCTTTAGTCTGCTTGTCCTGCTTCTGTATCTGATCTAAAAGCATATTGACTGCCTACTAAAACTTTTTAGAATGTGTTATCAGCAAACCAATACCTTCCACTAACCCAGAAATTAAGAATGTCATCAGGTAACATCTGCAAACTATAGAAGAGTTTTTTGTTCTGTTTTGCTGCAACCTGGCTATTGGATATCTCCTCCAGTGTATTTGGAAGGTGTCTCAATAGGATATTTTCATTTTGTAACCACTTCCACATTGGAATAGGTTATTTGGGACCCCTGCTCCTGGACTGTGATCATACATATTTGGGTCAAATTGAACTCTCCTATTCATTTTCAAGTAATAGCTGTGTTTTACACCCATAACTTTGTTGCCCCAACACAGGGCACTAGAAAGCAACCTATTTTCATCCATATCGTTATGAGCCTGTTGTGCCCCATGGTTCCCATGCCACCACTGGGTGGATGGTCACAAGTTATTTATTTCTGAGTCTCAGATATACCTTAGTTTGTTCAATGGTCCATTAGTTTATTCTGTACTTTTTGTTGGGTACCTTTATCAGCTTCTGAGCATTTGTTTGTTTCTGGAGTATTTGGCCAAGGCATTACAGTTTCACTCTTACCACACCTTGAGTAGCTCATTCTAGGTCAAGTGTGTTCTCCTGCCCATTGAAAACTTCCCTCTTTTAGTGTAAAATCCCATGAGTGCTTGATCATAGGAATTCTTAACTTCAAAGTCATTGCTTTCCTTCAACCCAACAGAATGATGTCAGATCTTCCCAACATCTACAATTATGGCAGGGCCTACCGGAGACATCATACTCTATTTTTTAGGTGGAAATACATACAAATGGACTGCATGTTCAAGTATCTTAAGCTCTCTTATGTTCCTGTACCTGTGCAGGATAAACCTGATACATATTAGGAAGAACAAAAATGAGAATGAGACAAAAAGAACAACTCCATGAGCAGCATATACATCTGACCAGAACACCAATAGCTCCAGCTAACATAGGATGTTGCAAGTTTCAGGAAAGACAGAAGATACTAAAATGGGAAATAGAAATTTAAGGTAGAAAAAGTATGTGGAGCAAGAAAACTGATACTCCATCTCGTTTTATGCTTGATAATTAAGATAGATTGACATGCAAGGCTTTAATAAAAAATGGGAATGTCAACCAAGGACCATGTATGGATATAACCTAAAACCCCTGCTTGGATGTAGCTCATGGCAGCTCAGGAACCAAGTGGGCTTCCTAGTAAGGGGAACAGGGACTATTTCTGACATGAGCTCAATGGCTGGCTCTTTGACTTCTCCCCCCCTCAGGGAGGAGCAGCCCTGCTAGGCCACAGAGGAGGACTTTGTAGCCAGGCCTAAAGATACCTGATAAGCTAGGGTCTGATGAAACGGGAGGAGGTCCTCCTCTATCAGTAGACTTGGAAAGGGGTAGGGAGACGATGAGGGAGGGAAGGTGTGAATGGGAGGGAATGAGCAGCAGGATACACTTGGGATACAAAGTTAATAAACTGTAACTAATATTAAAAAATAAAAATTTAATTAAAAAAACAAATGATAATCAAAAAAATGGGAATGTTTGATATTCACAATTTTTATTCACCCTAAACTAGAAGTTCTAGTCAATAAAACTAAGGATCAGAAATAAGTATCTTATTTTAATTGGAATTTTAAAACATGCAAAGAAAAAATAATTATATTGCCGATTTCCAAAACATAAAAATGTAAGAGAAACAAAATAAATTAATTGGAAAATTTAACAACAACAACAACAAAAAAAAATAGTTAAAGAATAAGAAAGCAGAAAGCATGCGGCTGGCATGATGGCTCAAAGTTTGAAAGCACTTGCCGCTCTTGCAGAGGATCAGAGGTCTGTTCTCAGCACAAGCTAGGCAGCTCACAACTGCTTACAACTCCAGCTCCAGAGAATCTGACTACTTCGCTGGCCTCTGCGTACCTGAAAACATGTGCATTATTTACACACACGTGGGACTCCTAACAAGGGGAGCATGGGCTGTCTCTGACTCTGTTGCCTGCCTTTGGATCCCTTTCCCCCAAGTAGGCTGTCTATTTACAATAGGAGAAGATGTACCTAGTCTGATAGAGAAAAAAATGCTAATTATGATAAAGATGCATTTTTGGGTGAAAAAAAAAAAAAAGATCCAGGAACTCCGGAGAAGACATGGAGGAAAGACTGTAGGAATTAGAGGGGATGGAGAATAACGGGAGAGCATGTCCTACCAAATCAACTAAGCAGGGCTCACAGGGACTGACCGAGGCTGAAGCAGGAGGCATGGGGCCTGAGTGAATCTGCTCCAGGTCCTCTGCACATGTTAGGGCTGATAGTTTGGTGGTTTTGTGGGACTCCTGACAATGGTGGCCAGTGTATCTCTGACTCTTTTGCCTTCTCTTGAGTTCTTTTTTTCTGTTTGGTTGCCTTGTCCAGCCTCACTATAAGGACTTGGCCTTGTCTTACTGTATCTTGTTTTTATCCTGTCTGGCTGAAGACTGCTGTCCTACCTGGTCATCCAAGTTCCCATTAGACTCTAGGAACAAGACTATCCAGAACTACAATACATAGACCATTTGGCTTCTCTGTACACAAAACGTGATTGATGTCCAAGACGGTGAACTGTAGGCTGAAGTTACCAATACAAAGCCACTGGTGTGAATTAGACAAATTCCCTGACTCATTAGAACTTTGTAAAATCCGAGGCTGAGAAAAGGGCTCAGCAGTTAAGACAGTTGCTGCTCCTCCAGAGAATCTGGGTTTGATTCCCAGCATCTACATGGCTGCTCAGAACTACCTGTAACTCTCCTTTTCCAGGGATCCAATGCCCTGCATACTAGTGGTACACAGGCACACATGCAGGCAAAACAAATAAAAGTTTAAAGGTTTATTTTGAGGATCATGTACTCAATTGATACCTGCAAACCCATCTGGGGTTGCCTATTCAAATGCAACCCTAGAGACATCTCTTACCATGATTTAGTACATGACTCTACAAGGTTTGTTTCTATAAACTTCCTGTAGCTTCTATGTTTGAATAGAGCTTTTGCAGACTGCTTTCATAATTTCAGGAACTTTCTCTTCTGCTTTCTATTGTATCCTTACATTGGACATTTCTTCTGTTTTTATTGCTGAAGTAACAAGAGTAGAAAGATTAAATGAAACTACCATGCAAAAACATTAGTAAGAAAATCAAGATTAGAAACCAGATAGGGTAAGAAGTGGTTTGCCTCAATTGTACATGACCCTTAATTTGATCCCTGGTATTTTTCACACACAAAGATTAGAGCTCAGACCTCATTTACCCTACTTGGATTACCCATGAAGTATGATTTCCCTTGTAAGCACAGTCATTGCAAAAACAATAATATATGTTTTAGTGGCCCTTTACTTGATTTCTAAGAATTAAGTCATGAATATTAATTTCTTAAACTAACAAAATGCTAAATCATAAGAACATGATTTCCTTTCTCCAAAACCTGACATATTACTGTAAAATTAGACTTTCTAAAATTGACCATACAGCTTATATTTCTATTGTATTTATTTTAAGAAACTTTAAGTTGGAATGTTTGGAAAACAGATAAAACAATTAATTACCCATCATTCCTTTTGACTGACAATATTAGAATTCAACATGTAAATTTTCTAAACACAAGACCCTCTCATCCAAGTCACAGTCTTTTAAACAAGTTTAGATTATTATGGAATTTGTTCTTTTTTATACCAAGTAATTTATTTCTATATTAAGACTGACATTATGAATCACAAGATATTTTTACCAAATAAAAAATTAAATGATTGAATATCTCAACATTTCATTTTACAGAATCAAAATGCAGATTTTAAAGATAGACTCAACAGTGTTTTTTGTAACTCTAAATGGTATTTTCTTTTTGATTTTTCAAAACAGCCAAAAAAATTAAGTGAGGGTTTGTGTGGCACACAAGTGAACACAATTAAGGAGACCCTCATTGTTGTCTTCTGAATAGACTTGTCACATAACTATTCACAGCTTTGTCTAGTGACAGTGGAATATCAAAAAGATACTGAATACTATAGCAAAAATCTATTGTGCTACTGAGATCTAATCTTTGTCTGAATGTAATTGCCTTATTAAAAGATTTGCAAGCTTACTCTTTCTATGATTCTAAAATAAGCCAAGAAAAGCCATGCTGCAAAAATGCAACTGCAGTCCCCATGATATGACAGCAGTGTGTAAATCAAACTGAAATTAAAACCCCACTGCACAGTTCCCCAGCAATGGCATGGATGCTTCTAGTCCTCCAATTATCCCTGGTGGTATGAGTGGCATGCGGAAGACTTTCTTCCCATGAACGTAGCTCAGAATGCCTGAGGAACTGCTTAGGTAAATATGAATGTCTCATTTAGAGTGTCTGCATCTTCATGCCTGTTCATTATAGCTAGTAGATTCATGATGAGCACTTCCCCACTCCCTTCTCCCTCAAACACCTTGCTGTAAGCCTTCCTAGAAGGGAGAACAGATTCATCACTTAGTAGAAGTCATTTTACATACTAATGCCAATATCTCTTAACAATCGTGAGCTTTAGTAAATGGGAACTTCTATCACTGCTGCTGCTTTTCCTTTCAACCAACTCCATTATTGAACATATTGCAATGTTTTACTTTTATGGTTTTGTGGAAGGCAATGCTTTCTACTTCCCTCATTCTCTCACCCAGGAAGATATGGTGCTAAGCACTAATTCACTTTAGTTGAGAACTGAAGTTATTATTTCAAGGGGAGACACAAATAACAGCCAATTCATTTTCCATAATTATCTTATTTAGGAAACAGTAGACTATTCATTGTCTACTTCCTCCAATGACAAAGTGTTCATGTAGAGGAAGAAAATGGGATTGGCTGTTACATTCAGATGTGTTTTAACAATGTGTGAGTTACATGAAATTTTTGTTCTTCCAAGACTTTTGGATTTGGGGCTTATATTAGGTATATGTAAAATGTTGTGTGTGCAAATTAGGCAAAGGTTTTTTGTAAGTACATTTTTTCACTTCAATAACATGGAAACACTATTTAAATTAGGTGAATTTATAACCATTTGTCTGTCAAGTGGAAGTATAACTTTGGTCTACTCAGGAGCCGTGACTTATTTCCATGACCACCATTAAACCTCAAGCCAGTGCAAAAATTGCATTTGACAGCATCATGAAAATACAAACACTTGCGATGCCAATTACATAAGAAGGGACTCATTCAAAATGCTGCTGAAATTCCAAGAATAAAAACTTGTTTCTAACCCTAAGCTTTTCCTCCTAAAGGCCATTGTTGATTTTACTGTTAGTAAACATTATAACTACATAACTGTCCTTAAAAGACCAATTTTACTCAAATTATAGGTGTTGGAATTAAGAAGATGGCACACATTTGCCAATAATTGACATTTCTGTGTCCCCTCTAACAGTTAGTACTTCTCAGAAGGCCACTTCCTGGTACTTTTTCCTTCTTTATTCTTCAGTTCCTTTCTAAATCTTGTTATTTTTGTAGTGTATAGGGGAAGATAGGAGGTAACAAAAAAGGAAATTGCATTGAGCTACACCGTACGTGTCTGTCCATGAGCATCTCTGGACAACAATGATGTAAATGCTGCCTGAAAATACAATTAACCCAAGTCTGTCAAGTGAATTCACATTGTCCAATAACACAAAATAAATGAGTTAAAATATTGCAGCTCTAATTTTATACATTTCTAATAGAGTCTTCTTTCTTAGCTGGAAGAATGTTTAAAACAACAACAACAGGGGCGGAGCCAAGATGGCGACTAGCACACACAGTTTCCAAGCTGGGGAAGAGATAAAGTTCTGAGTTGATGAGTGGAAGAACTTCTGAAGCCAGGGAAACAACGGAGAGACTTTCTAAACAACAGGGAACATCGCAGGAGGTGAAAACCTTGGTCTCGGGTCACCCAGGGACTTGTTTGGGGAAGGTGAGAAACGATCTTTTGATCTCTCGGCACTCCCCTCCCCCAGACCTCCCTCCTCCTCGGCACAGCGGACTCGCCTTTCTCAGCGCAGACCTAACTGCCTGGGGCCTGCAGCCACTGAGGCGGAGCCCCAAGCCCTTTATCGGCAAAGGCCAGCAGTACTGTGTCTCGGAGTCCCAGATTCGCGCAGCGGCTGCACCATCCTCCCAGGGCCCGAGTCTGCTAGACGCCATACTAGCTCCGCAGGAGCGCCATCACTGACGGTACGGCCCGCCCAATCCCACAGTGACAGAGAATACGCTATATACTCACCAAAACCAGACAGAAACGCCATACAAGCTAGACACACCAGGCGCTGGGCCTCCGAAGCTTGGAGAGCACAGTGAACGAGACCCCAGGACTTCCCAGAAAGCATCTGGACTAGCAACCCAGTCTCCAGTTACAGCGGGACTTTCTAACCTGGCGGCGGAGCAGCACTGAGCTGGCGGGGCACATCAGCCCTCCAGTTTAAGACTAACCAGGGCCAAACCAGAGAACAGAAAGGCTGGTTACCCCGATTCCCACTGACGTGACCACCCTGAAATCTCCAGCTGCAGCAAGACCTCATAACCTGGCAGTGACAGCAGCACGGAACTGGCGGAGCACATCAAAGAAGCAGGGCCAAACCAGAGAGCAGACAGCCCAGATACACCGATCTCTGCCAAGTGTCCCGCCTGTAAGTGAGTGCACCCTTGAGAATCTGCAGCTCCACTGATCCTGGGTTCTTCTAAAACAGAAGCCAGGCATCGAACCCCCTCCCACCCATATACCCACTTTGGGAAACAGAGAGGCACTTGGAACATTGAAGTTCCTGCTCTGTGGGTCTAATTGAGGAGTTAAGGCAGTTAATGCCAGAAATTGCGCTGCGATCATCACTAGCGCCTGCGACATATACATTGCAGAGCCCCTCCCACACACTCAAGGGTTCAACATTAGCCATCACTCTGTCCCTCGAGACACACGCCCACACCCACTTACACACACACACACACACATATACACACGCACGCACGCACGCACGCTTGCATTTGCCTCTGTTTGCGCCTGCGTACTTTCCTCCCACAGTTACAGCTAGTCCTCAGCATACACTAAGGACACGGGACCTCTCTCAACTTCCTGAAGAATTCTCCAGACTCGAGAGAGAGACAGTACCAGTCTGATCGGCAGAATCCAAAAACAAACAGGGAAGGTCTCAGATAAGCCAATGGCCAGGGGTAGGCGAAAGAACACCTCCAACATAAATCAGGACATCATGACTTCACCAGCAAACCCCAAAATCGATGGATACTCCAATTCATCAGAAGCACAGGAAAATGACCTTAAAGCCATGCTTGCTCAATTATTTGAGGCTCATAAGGAGGAAATGAACAAATCTTTCAAAGAGTTGGCCAGTCAATTGGAGGTAAAGAAAGAAGAAATAGACAAAACCCTTAAAGAAACACAGGCAAACATAGCCAAACAAATAGAGGCACAAGTAGAGAAAAAATTAGTGGCATACAAAAAGGAAATGAACAAAGAAATAGAGTCCATCGTAGAGAGACAGGAATCCAAATTCAAACACATAAAAGAAATGGTGCAAGGCATGAAAACAGAATTAGAATCAATAAAGAAAACACAAAATGAGAAAACTCTTGAGCTGGAGAACTTGGAGAAAAGATTAGGAACCACAAAAGTAAGCATCACCAACAGAATACAAGAGATAGAAGAGAGAATCTCTGGAGCTGAAGACACACTTGCAGAAATTGATACTTCTCTCAAAGAAAAAGTAAAATCAGAAAAATTCCAATCACAAAATATCCAAGAAATCAAGGATGCTATGAAAAGACAAAATCTAAGAATAATAGGAATTGATGAAAAAGAAGACTCCAGGCTCCAAGGTCCAGAAAATATTTTCAAGAAAATCATAGAAGAAAATTTTCCCAACTTAAAGAAAGAGATGTCCATAAATATACAAGAGGCCTACAGAACACCAAATAGACTAGACCAGAAAAGAAACACATCACGTCACATCATAGTCAAAACACTAAATCTACAGAACAAAGAAAAGATATTAAAAGCAGCAAGGGAAAAAGGCCAAGTAACATATGAAGGTAGACCTATCAGAATCACACCAGACTTCTCATCAGAAACTATGAAAGCCAGAAGGGCCTGGGCAAGCATCATGGAGACTCTAAGAGATGACAAAGGTCAACCCAGACTACTATACCCTGCAAAGCTTTCAATCAACATACATGGAGAAAACAAAATATTCCATGACAAAACTAAATTTATGCAATATCTATACAGCAAACCAACCCTACAGAAGATACTAGAAGGAAAACTCCAATCCAACGAAAACGAATTCACCCAAGAAAACAGGGCATACAGATAATGTCCCAACAAAAAGGAAAAGAAAACAAGCAATGAAACAAGGTAAGATCATCGACTCCATTACAAAAGGAACTAACATGCATTGGTCAATATTATCTATCAATATTAATGGACTCAACTCACCAATAAAAAGACACAGGCTAACAGAATGGTTACAGAAACAGGACCCAACATTCTGTTGCATCCAAGAAACACACCTATGCAACAAAGATAAACACTACCTCAGAGTAAAGGGCTGGAAAAATGTTTTTCAAGCAAATAGTTCCAGAAAACAAGCTGGAGTAGCCATCCTAATATCTAATAAAATAGACTTTCAACCCAATTTAATCAAAAAAGATAAGGACGGCCACTATATTCTCATCAAAGGAAAAATCCAACAAGAGGACATCACAATTTTGAATATCTATGCCCCAAATACAAGAGCACCTACATTCGTAAATGAAACAATATTAAAGCTTAAATCATACATTGATCCTAATACCTTAATACTGGGAGACTTCAACACCCCACTCTCATCAAGGGACAGATCAACCAGACAGACACCAAATAGGGAAATAAAAGCACTCACAGAATCCCTAAATCAAATGGACCTACAGATCTTTTCACCCAAACTCAAAAGAGTACACCTTCTTTTCAGCACCACATGGAACCTTCTCCAAAATAGACCATATAGTTGGTCACAAAGCAAGCCTCAACAGATACAAAAGGATTGAAATAATCCCTTGTATCCTGTCTGATCACCATGGAATAAAGCTGGACATCAACAACAACAGAAACAACAAAAAGGCGACACGCACATGGAAACTGAACAACTTACTACTCAATGACAGCTGGGTCAAGGAAGAAATAAAGAAAGAAATTAAAGACTTTCTAGAATTCAATGAAAATGAAGGCACAACATACCCAAATTTATGGGACACATTGAAAGCAGTGCTCAGAGGAAAATTTATAGCACTAAGTGCCTACAAGAAGAAATCCGTAACATCACATAAAAACAACTTAATGGCCCAACTGAAAACCCTAGAAAAAAAAGAAGCAGATACACCCAAGAGGAGCAGACGGCTGGAAATAATCAAACTAAGGGCAGAAATCAATCAATTAGAAACAAATAAAATTATCCAAAGAATCAATGAAACAAAAAGCTGGTTCTTTGAGAAAATCAACAAGATAGACAAACCCTTAGCCAAACTAACTAAAAAGCAGAGAGAAACCATACAAATCAGCAAAATCAGAAAGGAAAATGGGGACATAACTACAGACACTGAGGAAATCCAAACGATTATTAGGTCATACTACAAAAGCCTATATGGCACAAAATTTGAAAATCTAAATGAAATCTTTCTTGACAGATTCCATCTACCAAAATTAAGTCAAGATCAGGTAGAAAGACTGAATAGTCCTATATCTCCCAAGGAAATTGAAGCAGTCATTAACAGTCTCCCCTCCAAAAAAAGCCCTGGACCAGATGGCTTCAGCGCAGAATTCTACAAGACCTTCAAAGAAGTACTAACACCAATTCTCCTCAAACTATTCCATAAAATAGAAAGAAAAGGAACACTACCAAACTCATTCTATGAAGCCACAGTCACTTTGATACCTAAACCACACAAAGATCCAACAAAAAAAGAGAAC
>NW_026594418.1:4627529-4657274 GCF_907164565.1 Psammomys obesus
ATCATTCTGAGTGAAGTATCCCAGAAGGAGAAAGACAAACTTGGTATATACTCGCTTATATAGACCTACAAGACATGATAAACATAATGAAATCTACACACCTATAGAAGATAATCAAGAAAGTGGACACAGGCGAAGGTGATTAATCCTCATTTAGAAAGACAAATGGGATGTGCATTGAACTTATGACAGGAGTCTACCAAAAAAGGCATCTGAAAGACTCTACCTAGCAGTGTTTCAAAGCAGACACTAAGACTCATAACCAAACCCTCGGCAGAGTGCAGGGAATCATATGAAAGAAGGGAAGTTAGTATGATATGGAAAGGATAGGAGCTCTACAAGGACCAAATATATCTGGGCACAGGGTCTTTTCTGAGACTGACACTCAACCAAGGACCATCTATGGATATAACCTAGAACTTCTGCTCGGATGTGGCCTGTGGTAGCTCAGTAACCAAGTAGTTTTCCAAAGTAAGGGGAACACGGACTATTTCTAACAGGATCTCAAGGGCAGGCTGTTTGACCCCCCCCCCCCCAGGGGAGGAGCAGTCTGTTAGGCCACAGAGGAGGACTTTGCAGCCAGCCCTGAAGATACCTGATAAAACAGGGTCAGATGAAAGGGGAGGAGGTCCTACCCTATCAGGGGACTTGGAAAGGGGCAGGGAGGAGACCAGGGAGGGAGTGTGGGGTTGGGGAGGGAATGAGGGAGCGGGATACAGCTGGGACACAGAGTTAACAAAATGTAACTAAAAATAAAAATAAAAATAAAAATAAAAATAAAAATAAAAGAACAACAACAACATTCATTCCATCTTATTCTAATTTCTCTCCACCTTCCTTATCAGGATGGAGCGGTCAAATGTATTACTTAGTGCTCTAAGGATTCAGATCAGGGTAGCAGGATTTTAATCATGACAGGAGGCATTATTGATATTCACAATGAGAAGAGAAAACAATGTAAAAAAATTTCCAGTTCTAACACTCTCATGAATTTCTGTTGGTATTAGCAGTAGATAAGTTCATAAAATATATTCAATGCTGAAACTATAAAATGTAAAGTGAAAGGCTGGAGAGATGGCTCAGAGGTTAAGAACAGTTGCTGTTCTTCCAAAGGTTGTGAGTTCAATTTCCAGCAACCACATGATGGCTCATAACCATTTACAGTGAGATCTGGTGGGCAGGCAAAAATCTGTATAAATAATAAATAAATAAATCTTTAAAAAAAAGTAAGGTGAAGCACCACAGCTTCTGTTCCAGATTCCTACTATAACTACATAGAAGTTTATTGTACTGTATAGACTTTGGGTCTGCTTTATTTTGGTATATGCTGTTTCATTTATTTGGAAGATTTTATAATAAAATTTTTATATTAATTTATTTTTTTGGTAAAAATTTTAACTTTAATTTATTTATTATTATTACAAATTATTCACTTTGTATCCTGGCTGTAGCCCCCTCTGTCATCTCCTCCCAGTCCCACCCATCCTTCCTCTTCTCTCCCTATGGCCCTCCCCTAGTCCACTGTTAGGAGAGTTCCTCCATCCCTACTATCTGAATCTAGCCTCTCAGGTCTCATCAAGACTGGATGCATCATCTTTCTCTGTAGCCTGGAAAGACTGCACCCCCAAGAGGGAGGTGATTAAAGAGCCAGCCACTGAGTTTATGTCAGAGACAGCCCCTGCTCCTCTTACTAGGGAACCCACTTGGAAACTGAGCTGCCATGGGCTACATCTGAGCAGGGAGTTTAGGTCCTCTCCATGCATGGTACTTGATTGGAGCATTGGTCTCTGCAGGACGCCTTAGGCCCAGATATTGTGGCTCTGTTGGTCTCCTTGTGCAGTTCCTGTCCTCTCCAGGTCTTTAAGGTTCCCTGAACTCTGTCCAAAGTTTGGCTATCAGTCCCTGCCTCTGCTTCCATAACTCGATCAGAAGAGTCTTTCAGAGCCCACCTGTAATAGGCTCCTGATCTGTTCTCTATCTTCTCCCACGTCCAATGGCTATCCTGTTTGCCCTGCAGAACAAGGATTAAGCATCTTTTTTAGGGTCCTCCTTGCTGTTTAGCTTCTTTAGGACTACAGATATTTTAAATTTATTTAGTTTTTTATAAATTACATTTATTCACTTTGTATCCCTGCTCTAGCCATCTCCCTCATCCTCTCCCAGTCTCACCCTTCCTCATCTCCTCCCATGGCCCCCTCCAAGTCCACTGATAGAGGAGATTTTACTCCCCTTCCTTCTGACCCTAGCCTATCAGGTCTCACAAGAATTGGCTACATTTTCTTCCTCTGTGGCCTGGTAAGGCTGCTCCTAATCAGGGGGAGGTGATCAAAGAACAAGCCACTGACTTCATGTCAGAGATAGTCCCTGTTTCCCTTACTAGGGAGCCCACTTGGAAACTGAGCTGCCTTGAGCTACATCTGTAAATCTGTACACCAAAAGAAGCTAAGCAAGAAAGAGGACCCTGGGTAAGATGATCAATCCTCACTCAGAAAGACAAATAGAACTACAGATTTTATTACAATTATCCTATATTATATGGCTAATATCCATTTATAGGTGAGTATATACCACGTGTGTCTTTCTGGTTCTGGGTTATCTCACTTAGGATGATTTTCTACTTCCATCCATTTGACTACAAATTTCATGATTTCCTTGTTTTTAATTGCTGAGTAGTATTCCATTGTGTAAATATACCACAATTTCTGTGTCCATTTCTCAGCTGAAGAACGTCTAGGTTGCTTCCAGATTCTGGCTAATAGGAATAAAACTGCTACAAACATGGTTGAGGAAATGTCCTTGTTGTATACTTGACCATATTTCAGATATATGCCTAGGAGTGGTGTAGCTGGATCTTGAGGAAGCACTATTCCTAATTTTCTGAGAAAGCTCCAGATTGATTTCCATAGTGGTTTTACAAGTTTACATTCCCACCAGCAGTGGATTTTCCTTTCTCCACAATGTCTCCAGCAAATGTTGTCACTTGAATTTTTGATCTTAGCCATTCTGATGGGTGTAAGGTGAAATCTCAGGATCGTTTTGATTTGCATCTCCCTGATGACTAAGGACATTGACCATTTCTTTAAGTGTTTCTCTGCCATTGAGGAGTCTCTGTTTAGCTCTATACCCCATTTTTTTTTATTGGATTACTTGGTTCGTTCAGGTTTAACTTCTTTAGTTCTTTACATAATCTGGATATTAACACTCTGTCAACTGTAGGGTTGGTGAAGATCTTTTACTACTATGTGGGCTGTCGTTTTCTTCTTTTCACAGTATCCTTTGCTTTACAGAAGCTTATCAGTTTCATGAGGTCCCATTTATTGATGATTGATCTTAGAGCCTGTGCTTGGTGTTCTGTTCAGGAAGTTCTCTTCTGTGCCAATGAGTTCAAAGCTTTTCCTTATTTTTCTTCTAACCGATTTAGTATGTCTGGTTTTATGTTTAGGTCTTTGGTCCACTTGGATTTCAGTTTTTGCAGGGTGATAAATATGGATGTATTTGCATTTTTCTACATGTAAACATCTAGTTAGACAAGCATCATTTGTTGAAGATGTCATCTTTTCTCTGTTGAATGGTTTTGGCTTCTGTGTCAAAAGTCAGATGTGCATAAGTGTGTGGGTTCATTTCTGGGCCTTCAATTCCATTGATCCACCAGTCTATTTCTATGCCAGTACCATGCAGTTTTTACTGTTGCTTTATAGTGCAGCTTGAGATCAGGAATAGAGATACCTCTAGAAGATCTTTTATTGGACAGGGTTGTTTTAGCAATTCTGGGTTTTTTTGTTTTTCCATATGAAATTGAGAATTGTTCTTCCAAGTTGGTAAAGAATTGTGTTGGACATGCTAGAGAGGTTATGGAGAAAGAGGAACCCTCCTCCATTGCTGGTGGGAATGTAAACTTGTACAACCACTTTGAAAATCAATCTGGAGCTTTCTCAGACAATTAGGACTAGTGCTTCCCCTAACACTCCTAGGCATATATCCAAAAAATGCTCAAGTACACAACAAGGACATTTGCTCAATCATGTTCATAGCAGCTTTATTCATAATAGCCAGAACTCGGAAACAACCCAGATGTCCCTCAGTTAAGGAATAGATACAGAAATTGTGGTACTTTTACACAATGGAATACTACTCAGCAACTAAAATCAAGGAAATCATGAACTTTTCAGGCAAATGGTAGGATCTAGAAAAGATCATCCTGAGTGGGGTATCCCAGAAGCAGAAAGACACACATGGTATATACTCACTTATGAGTGAATACTAGACCTACAAAACCTAAGACCCCTGAACAGATGTAGCCCATGGCAGTTCAGTATCCAAGTGGGTTCCATTGTAATAGGAACAGGGACTGTCTCTGACATGAACTGATTGGCCTGCTCTTTAATTACCTCCCCCTAAGCCATTACCAGGCCACAGAAGAAGACAATGCAGCCACTCCTGATGAGACCTAATTGACTAAGGTCAGAAGGAAGGAAAAGAAGACCTCCCCTATCAGTGGACTTGGGGAGGGGCATGCATGCAGAAGGTGGAGGAAGGAAGGGATTGGGAAGGGAGAAGGGAGGGAACCACAGAAGGAATACAAAGTGAATAAAGTGTAATTAATAAAGAATTTTAAAAAAATTTAAATAAAATCTGTATACCTAAAGAAGATAAACAAGAAAGAGGACCCAGGGTAAGATGATCAATCTTCACTTAGAAAGACAAATGGGATGGACATTGGAAATAGAAGAAAACAAGTAACAGGACAGGAGCCTACCACATAGGGCCCCTGAAAGACTCTATACAGCAGTGTATCAAAGCAGATGCTGAGACTCATAACCAAACCTTCGGCAGAGTACAGGGAATCATACGAAAGAAGGGGGAGTTAGTATGACCTGGAGAGGATAGGACCAAATATATCTGGGCACAGGGGTCTTTTATGAGACTATTTCTCCAACCAAGGACCACGTATGGATATAACCTAGAACCTCCGCTCGGATGTAGCCCATGGCAGCTCAGTATACAAGTGGGTTCCCTAGTTAGGGGAGCAGGGACTGTCTCTGACATGAACTCAAAGGCTAGTTCTTTGACCTCACCCCCTTCTACTCCCAAGGGAGGAGCAGCCTTGCTAGGACCCAGAGGAGGACATTGCAGCCAGTCCTGAAGAGACCTGATAAGCTAGGATCAGATGGAAGGGGAGGAGGACCTCCCTCATCAATGGACTTAGAGAGGGGCAGGGAGGAGATGAGGGAGGGAGAGTGAGATTAGGAGGGAATGAGGGAGGGGACTACAGCTGGGATACAAAGTGAATAAACTGTAACTAATATAAAAAATAAAAATTTAATTATAAAAAGAAGTTATAAAAAAAAGAATTGTGCTGATAATTTGATGGGAATTGTATTGAAGCTGTAGGTTGCTTTTGGTAGGATGGCCATACAAAAGCTTAGCCTCATACTCACATACAAATGTAGCTTCACCCCTCATCAAAGAAGCTTCTCGTTGCAGTAAATACCATTGCAGAAAACCGCACTGGTTCAAATGCAAACACCAACTAATTGTGGAGTGCTTAGCCTCAAATGATACATCTACAACATGACCTCTGTACCTATGGATCAGGACATCACAGAAAAGAGGGCAGAAAGATTCTAAGAAGCAGAGGATCAGAAGTCTCTGTGAGATCTGTCTCCCAGAAGTGACAAGGAAACTACATCCACAATTCCTCAGCAGTATGGCTGCCTAAACAAGACCTGAACATGAATAACACCAATAGGCATTCAATAGACATGCTAACTTGGAAGGGGAAATCTCACAGGGCCCCACCCATGGACAATACAAATTATCAACCCTGAAAACCACACAAGCAACAGTAAACAGACTCAGCAACTTGTACTTGTATTTTATGCATTTATATGCGTGCGCAAGTAATAACCAAAGAAAAAGAGGCCAAGGATTTGAGAGGGAGTTGAGGTTGAGGCATGAGAGGGGTTTGAGGGAGGAAACATGGAAAAGGGTAGAAGGAGGAAAAGAAATGGAAAAAAAAATACAGTCATTTTCAAATTAATATATTTTTTTAAAAAGGCTGTAGAAATTTAATCTTTCAAGATCTTAATTTTTTTTTTCATTTTGAGGATAAAGATGGTAGAGTTGATCATTTCTGTAGTCTCTTTCATGTTTAGAATTTTCTTTCATGGCCCTGAAGAACTGAATGAAGAAAGGGTGGAAACAGCAAATGTTACATCTTAATCTTAAAAGGTTAGTTATATTAAACATAAGATGGTTCCACGTTCTCTTCTTTTAAATGTGAAATATTTGAGAGCACTTTAAAGCTGGCACATAAAGTTGGTTTTTAACTACTGAGAAGGAGAAAAATCATTTCTTTTACTAAAGTATATGAGCCAAAATTAAAAAATACATTGTAGGTGATATAAATATTGTCATAAACCTATCAAGCTTTTAATATTTCAGATGATGAGAACTGACAAGATAATTACACATGATTTTTATTTTAATCTCTTCAAAATGACACTGACATCTCTCCTCTTCTGGGTTTACTTCCTCTGGGTCTATTATACCTTCAGTGATTATTTTCTCCTCCAGTTTCTGAAATACATTATTTTATCTTTAAGTTTTTAAATATTTCTTCCTCAGCATGTTATATAAGTGCCATACAAGCAAAATCATCTGGGTTAAGGTCTTACTTGAAGGACGTTTTGGAAGAAGACACCTGTGCCTTATAAATTAATTCACCTTAAAAGATCAGTTCGATCTTACAGTCATTCTAAATTTTTCCATTTATTGACATTTCTCCTCTTTTAGTATTAATCTTATGCAATAAGAGCCTAACTGTCCTCAGCATGTGTGCAGGGCACAGCGCTGCTACACACTGTCCCATGAATGTAATAGCCTTTACCATTCTATTCAAAGCAGCTGTGGCCACTCCCAAGAGACCCTCAAGCTCCAATGAGTTGACTTTCCTTCAGAAGAAGGGCAGAGAAGTTATTATACCCTCTCTTTAGATTCTAGCCACTCCTTCCAGCTCCTCCCTGAAAAATGTAATTCTCTTCCAGCTACACATGGCCTCAGCCTCAAGGTCTGAGGGTCCTGGGATAATCTTTTCAACATTTTCATTATTATAAAAGTCAACATAACTGGCTATAGGTACACCTTTCACAAATTCAAATCTACACCTAATGTTACTGCCAATCTAAAAGCCAATGTATTCATAGCAAGTGTATATTTTTTTAAATAAAAATCTGTAAAACGTAAGTTGCTAACTATAATGTCTTTTATAAAATATATTCCTCTTTGAAATCCTGGGACATGCTTTCTTCAATGCAACATGATGAGTCACATTTAGTTCGCTTTTGTTTTACCAGAAGCAAGACTGTTGAATTAAGCATTTGTATGAGCTACAAGACAAAGCAAGTAGTTAGGGAAATGCTGTCTCACTTTAAGCTTTCTCCAGACATCAAATATTCTCTGACAGACTTTATAATGTATGTTGACGTTACCATAAAAATCTAATAATTTTGTGTTCTCAGAAATCAATTTGAATTAACTATGAGCACCTCTTACATGTTCCTTAATTAACCTGATGATACTTATAACAATATTTTTAATTTTATGGTATTGTAAATGAAAGCTATATAGAGTTGAGCTGAAATCACTTCTGCTATGGCTTTTTCTTTTAAATGTCTTATCATTTTCATTATAAAGTTAACACACAATTATATCTCAAAATTGTAAAAATAGAATAGTACAGAAATGAAATACACCCAGCATTCAACATATAAAAACAATTTTAAGTATGCCTTTGGAATTTTTCTTCCAGTTTTTATTCCATAGATTAAAAAAAATTAATTACTTCAGAATGTTATACATAAAGTCTACCACCTTCTCTTTCTCTCCATATTCCTTCCATTTCCCTTCCCAACACTACATATTTTTCTAACCCTCTGGGTCTACTTAGTACAGTTTGTATGTATGTGGATGTGGAGAAGCATTTTTTTCCACAGATTTTTAAAAACTGGTTCTAATTATGTGCATAGCTATATATACTGAATTTGACATTCAGTATCAGATATTTTCATATCAAACTACACTATTCATGAATGTCAAATTAAGGAAACATGAAAATCACATGGATCAAGAATCGTTAGATCATGATACCAAGTAACGACATGTTAACATATGCCTGCTAACATCTTCGTAACGTCTTATTATACCAAATTATAAAGCTTTATCAATGTAGATATGATTCTCTGATTAGCAAAAGATATTTAGCGTCTTTCATTTTTAGACTTATAAATAAATAATGCTTCATTTAATAAACATTTTACTCTCAGTTTTTTGTATACCTTGCTATATTATTAAGAAATATTTCCAGAACTGAACCACACCAAACAAAATAGGATGTACATTGCCCAAAACTTCATGTTTTTTGATGAAGTTTTATTAACTTCTGCTCTGACTCAGATTATGTAGGATTAGCTACAATGCCAATATTCAATTCTTTCTTGGTACATTCTCACATATTTTATCTATGCCCTCTATGTATCTATTGTTAACATCATATTTTCTTTTTCATTTATGAAGAGTATATCTTTTGTAATTAACAGTGACAGAGAAAAACACAATTCTCTAATACTTATCAGATTTTCAGAGTGTCAACATGTAACTGCATTTACCTTTTTTCCTTCTGTGTAAACAACCACAATTTTTCCCTGAAATATTTGAGAGTAAGTTGCATAAAAGATACTATTGTATTTCACAAAGTGAAAGACTACACCTTATATTTCATGCTGTTTGGCAATTTGAAACCCCATTTATTCTGAATCTCTACCAATTTTAGTAGATGAAAATGGCATTTTGTTTACATTCACTTTTTTTTTCTGTTAAAAAATAGAGCATGCTTCCTTACATTAACAAAGTATATCTGATCTTTGTTACTCATCCATTGGTGTTTGCCCAGCAACCATCTTTACTTCCATGTGTGCTCACCTCTCATGAAAGAACAAGACAAACAGCACTTCTTAAATCAATGGAGATCAAGTTCTTGGTCACTGTAAAGTTATGACCAATTTTGAGAGTAAAGGTCTCATAAAGTAGATTAATAAGTTTTATACATACACATGAGTATATGTATATATAATATGTACAAACACCATGAAAACTGTCTGCAATGAAATTTTATGTATAAGTACTATGAAAGAAAAGAGATAAAAGAACAGAGTCTCTGGCATAAGATGAACAATTCAAATGCCAGACTGATTTCCAAAGTGGTTGTATAAGTTTGCACCCACAAGCAATGAGGAAGGTTCCCCTTTCTCCACAACCTCTCCAGCATGTGCTGTCACTTGGGTTTTTTACTTTAGCCATTCTGATGATGATAAGAGGGAATCATTTTTTGATAGTTTGTTTAATTTTATTCTTTGTGCATTGGTATGAAGGTGTTGAAATCAGAGACAGTATGTTGGAATTGGAGACAGTTGTGAGCTGCCATGTGGGTGCTGAGAATTGAACTCAGGTCCTTTGGAAGAACAGACAGTGCTCTTAACCACTGAGCTATCTCTCCAGCCTCTGTAAGAGGGAATATCAGAGTTGTTTTGATTTGCATTTTTCTGATGACTAAGAATGTTGACCATTTCTTTAAATGATTCTCAAGCATCTGATATTCCTCTGTTGAGAATTCTCTGTTTAGCTCTGTACCCCATTTTAAAAATTGGATTATTTAGTTTTCTGGTGTTTAATTTCTTGAGTTCTTTATATATTTTGGATATTATCCCCCTGTCAGATGTAGGGTTGGTGAAGATCTTTTCCCAGTCTCTAAGCTGTCATTTTGTTCTGATGACAGTGTCCTTTGCTTTACAGAAGCTTTTCAGTTTCATGAGGGCCCATTTATTGATTGTTGATCTTAGAGCCTGTGCTGTTGGTGTTCTGTTCAGGAAGTTGTCTCCTGTGCCAATGAGTTCAAGGCTCTTCCCCACTTTTTCTTCTAATAAAAGATATATAATAAAACAGGAGATCCACAAGGACCAAATATATCTGGGCATAGGGGTCTTTTATGAGACTGATTCTCCAACCAAGGACCATACATGGATATAACCTAGAACCCCTGTTCAGACATAGCCCATGGCAGCTCAGTATCTAAGTGTGTTTCCCCAGTAAGGGGAAGAGGGACTGTTTCTGACATGAACTCAATGGTGGACTCTTTGACCTCCCTGTCCCCTGAGTGAGGAGCAGCCTTGCTAGGCCAACAGAGGAAGACATTGCAGCCAGTGCTGATAAGCTAGGGTCAGATGGAAGGGGAGGAAGACCTCCCCTATCAGTGGACTTAGAAAGGGGTAGAGAGAAGATAAGGGAGGGAGGGTGGAATGGGAGGGAATGAAGGAGAGGGCTACAGCTGGGATACAAAGTAAATAAATTACAATTAATATAAAAATAAAATTTTAATTAAAAATAGTATTAATAAAATTACAAATAAATATGAAGTGTTTATTATAATAATTGTCGGTAGATTTATTAATAAATATTAATAAGATAGGCATTTTTAACACTTATGTCTGTGATCCTTCTGAAATTGATTTGAAGTACACTGTAAATTTGGGAATAAACCAAATTGTTTTGTTGTTTTGTTTTGTTTTGTCCTAGGTATTTATTCAGTTGCTTTAACAGCACTTATTGAAAAAGCTTCTCTTTCTCCCACTTGGAGAAGACCTTGACATAACATGAGCCTCCAGACATCCAACCAGCTAGGCTAGGTGAGAGGAAACAGAATGTACATAGATCAAACTGAAGCCTAACACAAAGACAAAGATGGAGGTGGGATGAGGTGAGTGTAGTGACATATCTGGGATGTGGGATCCCGCAGCATGGAAGCTTCACACTGGCTGGACTGTCATGTTCCACAGCTCAGTCTCCAGGCCACATCCGAATTCCCTGTTGAGACAGAGCCACTGATTCCCAGTTAGCTGGTTGGGGAAGGACTTCCACGTTTGGATAATTAGAGCGAAGTGCAATGTCAAAATTAACTGTGTGCCTTGGAAAAGGACACTGAAGTCATAGTCTATTCACATTCTCACGCTGGCTGGGCATGAAGGCCTGTAATCTCAGCACTTGGGAGGAGTGGGGTGTAGAAGTTCAAGGTTAACCTGGGCTGCATAGTAAGTTCTGAGACAGCTTGGCCTAAGAGTAAGAACATGATACAATCAAAAACAATTAGAATAAAGGAAACTAAATATTTCATATTTCAGTAGTTACATGACATATAAAGATCCCATGTGTCTATTGTCCTTCTGGCTTTTCTATCTATAAGTTACAGGCAATTCTTCCATCTTCTTTGTATGCATGACACACCACACATGTTCCAGTGCATTACTTTATTTTAACAAGCTTCATAAGCCAAGTTGTTCTGTATTTAATTTCATCTATCCATTGTATTTGCTTTCCTTATGCTTTGATAGGAGGGATCAGCATAGCCTGCCATCTGTTTTTGTAAATAAATCTTACCGTAACACAGCCACAGTCATTCATTTCCATGTTTATAGCTGTTGCAATGCTGAGTCAAGTAAGATCAGTAGAGACGGGATAGGCAGCAATTCAGAATTATTTACTGTATGGCACTTTAAAAAAAAAAAAAGTTTCCCTAACTCTTGATCAGTAGAGAATTGCATGCTGAGTAAACATTTGTTGCAAATCAGCTTCACATCTGTAGAACCATTCTTGGACCTTCTACTGTGTCTTGATTCTCTGAAAATCTAAGACTGTAATGGCCCCATATCACACCAGCTTTAAAATAAGTCACTAAATCAAATGTGATAAGTGTCTCACCATGGTTTTCCTTTTTTTATAAAATTCATACAATGTATTTCAAGTGTGTTTACCCTCTTCAACTCCTCTCCTTAGTACCCCCTCAAACCTCCTATCTGTCCCACCAGCTTTGATATTATTTCTTTTTTTCTTTTTCTACCATTCTGTCTTCTTTTTCCAACCAAGTCCAGTTTGTGTTGTCAAGCTAGTCTTGGCATTGGAGTCTGCCCTGTTGTGTGATCACCCTGCCAGGGACCAGCTCACATATATATATATGTGTGTGTGTATATATATATATATATATATATATATATATATATATATATATATATAATAATGTTAACTATATTATATAACATATATGGTATATATGTTAAATATATATTATATATGTTAAATATATACATGTATGTGTATATATATATACATATATACATACATGCATACACATACTCCTCCTCTTCTAGAAGGTATCAAATGCTAATAGCTTCTCAGCTAGTGTTTAGATTGTGTTTCACATTCCTACCCTCCACTATACAATGCTGGGATTTTTGTCTGTAATTAATTTATGCAAATCTTGTGCATGTTATCACAAACACTGTGAGTTCTCTGCCTTGTTGTATCTGGAAAACAGTTTCCTTGAAGTTATCCATCACCTCTTGCTCTTACAATCTTCCCATCCCTCTTCCACAAAGATCTCTGTGCCTTGCTGTGGAGGCCTGATTTGGAGTAATGAATGCTCTAACATCTTTTGTTCTCTGCACGTTGAACAACTGGGGACTGTCTTAATTGCTTTTCTATCACTGAAAGAAGACATGTTGCCATGATCAAGTTAACTCTTGTAAAAGAAAGCATTTAAGTGGAGGCTTGCTTACAGTTTTAGAAGGTCACTCCACATAAGCATCATGACAGAAAGCAGACAGGTATGGTGCTGGAGCACTAGCTGGGAGGTTTACATCCTGATCTGCAGGCAGCAGGCAAAAAGAAAGGGCCTGGCATGGGCTTCTTAAACGTCAGAGCCCATCCCCAGTGACACACTTTCTCCAAGGCTACATTCCTAAACAGTTCCATTCCCTGCGGACTAAGCATTCAAATATATGAGCCTACAGGGGCCATTCTCACTTAAGCCACCACAGAAAGTATGAGGGAAAGTATTTAATGAGAGCTTAGAGTTTCAGAAGGTGAGCCCGTGGCCACCGCTGTAAGGAACAGAGTGGCAGAGAGCAGAGAGCATGGCACAGGACCAGCATATGAGAGGTTGCATGCTTGACCCCAAGCAGGAGGCAGAAAGAACTGGAATTGCTATGAACCCATAGGGGCCATTCTCACTCAAACCACAGAGAAATTTCTGTACTAATTGTCATCCAGTGCAAGAAGTTTCTCTGACTAAGGCTGAAAGATGGTCTGATCCCATTGTTTTAGCCATTCTAAATAGTTATCGTTTTTATATGAATTTTATAATCAACTTGTCAATGTTTTAAAAATATCTCTCGGGATTCATACTATAACAGTATTCAATCTATGGTCAATTTGTATAGAAGTGTCATTCTAACACTATCAAAACCCTTATTATTATATATTATTTATGCATTATTTCCCTCATTCCTTTTGTCAGCATAGAAATCATACACATACATCATTAAATTGATTCTAAGTATTCTACGTTTTCTGATACTTTCAAAACAGAATTTGCTTTCTTTTTTCTAAATCCCGTATGCTAAATGCAGAAACACAACTGATTATGGCGTGCTGAACTTCTGCCTGCTCCGTTTGTTTATTCGTTCCACTGGTTGCTCTGTGGATCACGTCCTCATTAACTCTGTGTTGGCTTGATTTCGGTTTCTGAAAGTAACATTGAAATCTTCGTCTTTGGTTGCAGATTCTTCTCCTTGTTTCATTTGACTATTATTAGAAGTATACATATTTCTGATTGCTATGTGTTCTGGCTAAATTCATCTTTTATCCTAAAATCAATGCTTATCTCTGATAAGTTATGTTTGCAATCTTCTTACCTGGTACTAATAGAGCTATACCACGATATTATATTTATCATATATTTTTTTAATTTTATGTAGTTCATGATTTCCTATTTTTACATTCAAACTAGTTACATCTTTATATTTAAAGAGCAACTATCACAGAAAACACACGGTTAGATCTTGTCTTTTATCCAACAATCTCTAAGCTTTAATTTTTTATGTCAGAATTAGTATCAATTTGCTACTTTTTTTTGTAGGACTTTAATTCACATTTTCCAATTTTCTTTAGGGGTAAAGGCAAACTAACACTGCATACTGAGCATAAGGGATGATATATTACCAAAACTCTAAATTTTGTGACCTTGCTTTAAAGAGTTTTGAGGGTTTGTTATCTTCCTTCTGGCATTAAATTAACTTGATAAGATCCAGACTCCAAACATCTCCCTGGTGACAGGCAGCAGCTTTAGTACTAATTCGCTCTCACTCTCACTTTAGCTGTGTGTGTGAGTGTGTGTGTGAGTGTGTGTGTGTGTGTGTGTGTGTGTGTGTACGCGCACATGTGTGTTTTCCTCTCTCTCTCACTTCCCAATCTGATATCCACCTACTATTTAAGGGTTTTCTCCATGTCTGCATCTACTTCAGAGGCTGACCTAGAACTTGAGAACTCTGTGGTTTTCTCCCTTCTGTGAATTCCTCTTTTATCTTTTTTCAGGTCATCTGGCTTTTGCAATTTAGCTTTATGCATGCTGCCTCAGTCTGTGTGAGTTCATATGAACTTTGCTCAATGTTGATTTAGAGGATGTTGTATATGGTGATTAATATTTATTAATAATTATCTTTTAGTAAAGCTTGCTGTTCTCTTAAACAGCTGTATTATCAAATCACCACACAGAGACTGGGTTTTTTTTAGTTAACCTAGAACACAATGCTGGGCAATAGTTACTCCCTCCTAAACCTCCAAGCCCTCATGTTTCCTAACATTTAGATTTCCCACATTATACTTGCTTTTTGTGATATATTAGGTCCAGTCCATCTCTCCACATCTCTCCTTCAGCTCCTCTCCTTGCTCTCCCCCAAGCTCTCTTTCTCTTCCCACTCATTTCCTGACCTCCGCTCCTCCTCTCTTTCCTGTCCTTTGGCTCCTCCCATTGAACAACATTGTAGCTAGTTGCTTTATTTTGGCCTGTTTACACACATTTGATACAGGATGCTTAGAATAAGTATCACAATGCAATATCCGGATTGAAACCAGAGAATTGGGGGGGGGGGAGAAATCAGCATTTGAATGAAGAAGGGTAAGGTGTATACATTTCAAAAGAACATTATACCAACAAGAGGGCCTTGTTTTCTTGGTAGCCTTTGCAGTTTCAACTCCCATGTGAGTCTCATGTTCCATCTCTGACACTCTATGGCAATTGCTCTATAGTTTTTACTCACATTCTAGTTAATCCATGCTGCACAGACCCAACAGTCTTTAAAGAACAGGTCTGCATAAAACATAATTGTTTAAGAATCGAGTTTCTTTGGAGTTCTATTGTCATTACTATTTTCTTCTTTTAATTAAATGCTATATTCTTAAATATATAGAGATTTTTAATTTGATCTATAGTTTATAATTATTATATGCATAATGAATTTTAATACTGGATTCTTAGCTGGTTTGGGAGCCAGAATTTAACAATTTTGTAGAATCTATTAAAATTTAAGGCAGCATTTTCCCATGTCTGTTTTACAGGAAATAAGATGATACCTTAAAATAAACAACTCACAGGATATATTGACAAATATTTTTTGCATGATGCCTCCTAGATATTTACAATTCCATATACACAGTGAAGGACGTTCCAAGTAAATAAAGCTATTAAACTTCAACCCAGCATTTCATTTATTTAATAAATATTTATTAAGTTGACATTTTAGTTTTTCCATAAATACTACATTTCTCATTTCTATTTTGTTTTTATAATTTTTTTGATGCTTCATAACTTAGTGTTCTGTGTAACATTTGAAGAAATGCTGCATTAAGAATATGGCCTACATCATGAATTAAGAACTTCATTTTAAAAAGTCTCTGTTTCAGACAACTGAAATATTACTCCTCTGAGAACATAAGTAAAAACAGCGACAATCTTTCTTATTATCCTCTCACAACACCTAACAGTAAAGTGAGATCACTTTTAATTCCCCACCCAACTGAACAGGTCATTCCCCAGAGGTCACTAAATGAGTAGGTCAGAACATTTTCCTTCAAAACAAGGGTTTCCCTGTGTAGCCTTGGCTGTCATGGACTCACGTTGTAGAACAGGCTGGCCTTGAACTCACAGAGATCCTCCTGCCTCTGCATCTTGGAGTGCTGAGATTACAGGTGTGCACCACTGTGCGATTTGAGTGAGTAGGATCTTATAGGATGAGAGATCACTGTCACAAATTGCCCTCACGCCAAATACCAGTCGCAAGCCTTGGGTTGTTTTGCCTTCATTTCTTATCAGCTGGCTCTAAGTTATCATTCACAGACCCCCAACTTAGAATACGTTCATTTACTAGAGTCCCTCACGGAACTGGAAGAAATAAGTTCGTTTATCAATTTATTATAAAGGATACAGAGAGCAGTCAGATAGAAGAGAAACACAGGACAAACTACAGGAGAAGAGGAAAGGAGCTGGTATGTTACCCTTTAAGAATTCAATCGCCTGGTGTCCAAAAACATGGAAGCCATCCATACCTTTCCTTAGGGATGTATGACTTGATTTTACCATTAGGTTAAATTAGGTTAACCTAACTTAAGTGATTAACTTGACTTAGGAATTCTCTTTATTACCTAAAAGTTAGAGCTGTGTCTAATCCTACAGTTGGCTTCCTCATGTAACCAATTCCTATTCTGAAGATACCTAGAAGCCCACCAAAAGTTGTCTCACTAGAACAAAGATATTTCTAGCACCCCTGTCAATTAAGACATTACAGGAGGTTTATGATCCCTGGGCCAGAACTTGGGAGCAGAGATCAATATATGTATTTGTTAGTATTCCAAAGCCCATAAACATATCTCATTTGTTTTCTACCTCCATCATTTTACATAGAGTTATTATATCAATCAATACATGTCTTCTCTAACCAGTAAATTTATATTTATCAATTATTTCATGACAAAAAAAAAAAACAATCCTATTTATTGTTAATACTTGAACCAGCATCCCAGTAAGATCTAGGAAAGCACTTAAAAACATTTCTCATGAGTAGAGCACATATTCAGAGAGTATGTGAAACAGCAATGAGACTAGAATTGCATGTGAAACAAGCAGTCATTGTCTCTCTATGACTGTGGAATAATATATTCTTACAACTTTCCTGCATAAATTAGTAATGTTTACTCATATACCACAACTTTGTGTGTTGTGTGCTTTTATTCTCCTGAGTTAATTGTTGTCTTAGAGAGTTATTGCCTCTGTCTGCTAACGTAGACCTAGTCCTGGAAGCTTCTAGCATCCGTATAGTCTAACACAGGCCTAGAGTGTTTTCAGCCTCTGACACTTACTGCTTGATGAGCTCACCTTTTCTTGTTCTTGTTGAACTCTGAGCTGGCTGGTTCAACTTGGCTATTCTAGCTCAAAGTCCCTTCCCAGATGATTTAGTCAATCTGGCTTCTCTCTTGGCACTTGAATTGCTCTTCTTGGCCTCAAAATGATTCCAGTAATCTGCTCCAATCTTCTGGCTCCTTCTCATTTTCTGGCTTGTTTTGTCTTCACCTGTGTCTAGCTTGTTCTTTCATTCAACCTGTCTCTCTAGTACTGTCTTGGTAAAACTGCCTCCTTTCTCCCTGAATTGCCTCTCTCATCTCATAAGAGCTGGGCATATCCTATTCTGTCAAATCTTCCTCTGACTCATCACTTTTTCTGCCACTCAGTTAGACATCATTTCAAACACAGGTGCTTCCTTTTACAAACTATCTTTACCTTCATTGTTTGGGATTGCAGGCCTGTACCACCACACCTGGACCTAAGCTTCTCTTTACCTGAAACTTGCTGTATGCAAGGCTGTTCTTGGACTCATATCTGCTTGCCTCTGTCTCCTGGATTAAAGGCATGTTTGTATACCAGATGATCGCACAGTCTTTGGATTTGTTCTCTTGCCACAACAGACATATTCTGAATTAAAATTCCTCTACAGTGCATAAAAATTTCAGACAGGATTTGTCTGTCTACTTCTTCTCCACATAACACCAGTAAGTATTACTCAGAAATGGATGGTGTGAAAATGTGAGGCTGGTCCATAGGCTTAAGTGATTTCATTTACTTCCCTTGTACCATAATAGGAGTGGCTGCAAAGTGGGATCCATGGGAACATTCTCTGGCTCCTGTAATCTCAGAGGTCCCCAGCAAGATGTCATTGGCCAGAAGCAGATTTCTGTTCACGGTATCTGAGAAGAACAAGAAGGGACTGTTACTCCTCGTAGAAACAAAGACCAGAACCAGCCAGTGTTCCTTTGGCCCTGTCCTACTTATCAGAGTTATTGTACCAGATTACAGAACAGATAATCTTAACTTCACAGACCACAGAAAGAATATCAAAGAACTTGTATTCCTGGGGAGATGGCTCAATGGTTGAGAGCACTGTCTGTTCTTCCAAAGGACCCAGGTTTAATTCCCAGCACCTACATGGCGGCTCACAACTGTCTGTAACTCCAGTTCCAAGGGATCTGACACCTTCTCAGTAATGCAACATAAAATAAAATTAAATAAATTATTTTTTTTAAAAAGACCTTGTGTTCAACCTTAGTCTACCACAGCATTCTCAAGTAGACACTTTGACCCAATAAACATTTTGCAGAAAATGCTATGAAAGAAAGGGACTTTTGGTCTATTCCAGGATGAAAATGGTAGGGACACTGATCTCACAAACACTGTTATTATCAAGAAGAAAATGAAAAAGGTAGTAAAGGTATCAAAGTACATAAATGCATCATCATCTTCATGCAAAATATTTGACAATTTAGATAAATTAAAACATAAAATAAGCCAAAATTTACAAAACTGATCCAGTTAAAAAAAATGAAATGACTATACTATTTAAAAACTCTCTCCAAATGTTTTTGGTTGGTTTGTTTGTTTGTTTGTTTGTTTGTTTTTTAATTTGGCCACATAGAAATCCTTAAACACAACCGGCATCATAAAGGAGACAGGGAAACAAACATTTTGGGAATAAACCTTTGTGATTACATCCAAGCTTTCCAGAGACTAGCAATAGAAGAATAATTTTTGTCATTGTCCACTTATATTCTTTCCATCCACATTTCCTAGTGAGCCTGTGCTTTGCTGGAACTATTCTCTTGTGAAGCAAATGTGTACAGAGGTCTGAGAGAGATATGGCAGGGGAAGGCCCTAGCTACAATAGCCACATCTATTTCCATAACAAAGAACTGGAGAGGACAAGAAAGATTTGGGCATCTGGGAAAGTTTGAGGACTTCTTAAATACCTCCTTCAGAGAGATCACAGAGTTAGTAAAGGCAGAAAGTATAATTTGTGAATTTACATTTGATTCCCGTATTTGATCCAGTCATAGAAGGAATGCTTGAAATTTCTTTCTAGTGATAATTGTAGTAATAACTGTGACTACAGTGTTAGTCTTTGCTGATTTTATCACACCTCAAAAAAATGAGCAATATCAAAGCACCATAGCTATCGTGATCTACCATTTTACAATAAGGAAATACTACTTATTATTAGAAATATCAGCTGGTGGGCTCATCCTTGTGAACTGAGAAAATCTGGCTTGATCTGAGTTTTGAAATGTAAGACTATCAAAAACAAGAACTAATCACATATTCTCAAGGCCCCCTCTGCCATCTTGATCACTGCTGCTACATGTATATCATGTCCATGATATATAACTCGAACATAGATATGAAACTCAGGGAGAGCATGTGCATTAGCATCAAGCAATCATGAGTTTAGAGGACTTTATTGACTTTGGAGAAGATTTTGGAAACAGTCACATCTTCACAGTCTGCTAGCAAAGGAGTATTGATTCTGGTTTATATTTAAATGGCCCTTTGCCAGGCTTTTACTGTAATATTATCCCAAGTGTTCTGCGTCACTCTAAACCCCTGCTTCCTTCCTCTATCTTTGTCTTGGGCAGAGCAACTTTTCCTATTCTGATGACAAAAAATAACAGTAGCTATATTTCCTGTTTCAGACACTATGCTGTCTTAAGGGTATCACCACAGCACTCAACCATCCTTGAGTCATGAGCAACTAGTGTTATCAACCTATCTATAAATGAACAAACAAAAAGGTCTAATAATTTTCCCATGATCACACAGCTAATGATGTAGCTGACATAATGTAGCCTGATTTCAGGATCTATAGAGCCTCCATGTCATGCTGCTTTCCTCTGTAATCTCAACATCTTTGACACAAATGTAGTTTATTCTAGATTAATTTTTACCCAAAACTTTTTTCACTGTGAAAGGAATTCTTAGTCCAATTATTAAAGTGATAAAAATCACTTGTCTCATTACACTTGTTTTTTTTAAGTCTGAAATTTAAAAAATTGGCATAAAACAAAGTGAGGAAAATATTACTTGATCATCTGTTTATTCTGATAATTCAAGTTATCACTCAAATCAAACTGACCTGCCTGAGAAAATAGGGGAAATCATAGGGAAAATGATAGAGAACAGAAAGAATCTCAACTTGTCATTAATGAGGGGACAGAACCACAAATCTCAACTGCCACCTTCAATGGCCTAAATAGTTCCCCTAAGCTTTTAGAGACCTCAACTCAGGCCAAACTAGGGTTCATAGGTTTAAATGGAATTTCATGATTAGCCACTTTATGAAGTGGAGTTGGGCCTTAAGTCAAATCAGATATTGGTTGGTTGATCCCTCAAGCTTTGTGCCACCCCTGCTCTAAAATATCTTGCAGTCAAGGACACCACTGTAGATCAAAGGGCCTGTGGCTGGGCTGGCGTTCACCCTTCTCTTTTGGTACCATGCAAAATACCTTCTTGTATGAAAGATGCTAGTCTGTGTGGGTAAAGGCTCTATGTAGACACTCAACTTCTCTGTCTTCAATGGGTTACATAGGTGTTGCCTTTAGCAATGGGGTCTTGCTGTCAGTTCGTGGAGAGCAATCTATAGTCTTGCCAATAGCCTAGGTTTTTGGAGATTCCAATGGGATCCCTTTGGGCAACAACTCAATTAATGTAACCCAATCTGGGTTCTAGAAGCTTCATATGGTGACTAGAGATGGCAAGCTATGGCTCTGCCTCTCCTATTATGAGCAATATTGTCTGGATACTCTTCATATATGGATATATTTCAGGAAGCTTCTACTGTATTAGTTTTCCATACTACCCCTGAAGCATTCCTTAATATTATCTGACCCTCCCCATATAACCTTCCTCATCTGCCTCTCTTCTCTTCCTCTTAACTTGACCCTCCCATTCTACCCTCCTCATCCATCCGTAACAATCTAGTCTATTTGCTTATCCTAACAAGTCTATTCTCCCACACACCAAGTCTTTATTCTATACCTAAATTCCATGGTCCTGTGAATTACAGCTTGGTAATTGGTGACTTAACAGCTAATCTCCACATATAATTGAATATATGCTATATTTGTCTTTGTGGATCTGGGATATCTCACTAGGATGACTCTTTTCTATTTCCATCCTATCACCTGAGATTTTCACAACTTCGTGGTTTTTTTTATTTTGAAGTAAAAAATACAATAATTTTATTTAAATAAATATGGTGGAACCTTTTGGAAAACATGGTACATAGAATTCATATTTTGAAGGTACATACATACATATATATATATGATATACCTTTTTAAAATTTTATTTTATTTATTACAATTTATTCATTTTGTATCCCCACTGCAACCTCTTCCTCATCTCCTCCCAGTCCCACCCATCCTCCCTCTTCTCCCCCTATGCCCCTCCATAGGGGAGGACCTCCTCCCCTTTTATTTTTTTTATAAGCAAGGATTTGTATGCAGTAAGTTAATTGATATTATTTTTATTCCAATAATGGATAATATTGCTGAGTGAAGGGAGCATGGACTGCCTCTATCATCAACTCAGTTTACTCCTTGCTGATCTCTCATCCCTGATGATGCAGCCTTGGCAGGCCACGGAGAAAAAGGATCCAAGCAGTCCTGATGAGACTTCACAAGCTATGGACAGATGGCAATAGTGGAGAACTCCCCCTTTCATTGGACTAGGGGAAGGGGATGAGGGAAAAAAGAAGTGAGGGTGGGACTGGGGGAGTTGAGGGAAGGGGCTTCAATTGGGATAAATAATAACTAAATTGTGAAGAAAAATTTTAAAAAAGCCTACAATGAAAAAAATATATATGGTCATCATTTGAGGGATGAGTTTTTATATTAACACAATTTCATTTTTTAATGGCTGAGTAATATATTCCATTGTATAAATGTGTCAACTTTTTAAGTCCATTCCTCTGTTGAGGGTTGTCTAGGTTGTTTTCAGTCTCTGCCTATTAAGAATAAAACAGCAATGCACATATCTGAAGAAATGTCTCTGTGTAAGATGAAACAACTTTTGGGTATATGCCAAGAATAGTATAGCTAGATCTTGTGGTAGATTTATGCCCATCTTCCTGTGGAACCAACACTCTGATTTCCATAGTTGTTGTACAAGTTTTCACTCCCGCTAGTAATGGTGAGTGTTCACCTCATTCCATATCCTCATCAGCATTAACAAGTGGCTGACACCAGTTTTACTGGTCTTAGCCATTCTAATGTGTGTGTAATGTGTTTGAAATCACAGAGTAGTTTTGATTTTCATTTCCCTGGGAGCTAATGATGTTAAACATTTCTTTAAGTTTGACTATTTTAACTTTAACTTGGCTATTTGAGTTTCCTCTGTAAAGAATTCTTTGTTTGGAACTATACCACATTTCTAATTGGGTTATCTATTTATTTAATATCTAGTGGGGGTTTTTTTGAGTTCTTTATATACTTTGGATATGAGCCATTTACTGTTGTGTAGTTGGTTAAACTCTTCTCCCATTCTGTAGGCTGCTACTTTGTCCAAATGATAGAGTTCTTTGAAATACCAAAGCATTTTAATTTCATTAGGTCCCATGTAGTAATTGTTGACTTAGTACCTGTGCTAACAATGTTCTGTTCGGAAAGTGTTTTTTCTGAACCAATTAGTTCAACACTATTCCTCACTTTCTTCTCTAGCAGGTTCAGTATACGTAGCTTTATCCTGAAGTCTTTGATCCATTTGAAGTTATAATTTGTAGAGCACAAGTGAGGATTATTTTGAATCTTCCACATTTATCCATCCAGTTTTACCTTCACCATTTTTCAAGATGCTGTCTTTTTTTTTTTTTTTTTTTTTTTTTTTTTTTTTTTTTTTTTTTTTTTTAGTATGTATTTCTGGTTTCTTTAGCAAAACTCAGGTGTCCATAGAAGTGTGGATTTCTGTCTAGGTCTCCAATTTGAGTCCATTAATAAATGTGTCTGTTTTGTGCCAATACCACATTATCTTTATTACTATAGCTCTGTAGTACAAGTTGAAAGAAAGGATAATGATGACTTTTATCTTTATCATTCAGGATTGTGTGTGTGTGTGTGTGTGTGTGTGTGTGTGTGTGTGTGTATGTGTGTGTGTGTGTGTGTGTGTGGTCTTTTGACGCATATTAGAAAGATAGGGAAGATCTTGGGGATGTGAGAAAGGGAAAGAATCCCAATATTCTAGAATCCAGTCAAAGCTGCTTGCCAGGAGGGGAGCAAGAATTTCAGTACAGTTAACAAACCTTAAAGTCACTCTCCCTTTCCAACTGTACACTGGTCATTTTGGGGGAATCTTACCAGAAATCCCATTTACAGGAAAAGGACAGGCTCAAAACTTCTTGTATAATCAGAGTGACTTCTAGTTTTATTTTTATCAGATTATAATTCTACCAAAGGCACCTACAGAGCCATTTCGCATATTAGAGATGGGGGTAGAAAGAGAGAGACAGAAAAAGAAAGAGACAGAGAAACGGAAAGACGGAGACAGAGGTTTCTGGCAACCTTTTGAGCTGATGTTTGCTTCTTGGCTCAGCTGGTTAGTGAGATCATTTGATGGCTGAGATGTAACCTGAGATTAGTCTTAATGGTACATAAGCCTAATGCTAAGCCAATTACTTGATTTCTCTCCCTTGAGGAGCCTGTATTCATAATTCAGTATTTATTTTCTAATATTCTCTCTTGGAAAACATACCTTATAGGATATCACTTTCTTCAGAATGTCTTTCTCTTAAACCTCATACTTTAACAAATTCCTGACCCTGGAAAGATGGTTCAGCAGTTAAGAACACGTGTAGCTCTTAGAGAGGCCCCACATTCATTTCCCAGCACCTACATGATAGCTCACAACCACCCATAACTGAAGTTCCAATAGATTTGATATGCTTTTAAAACTCTTGCAAATATCAGGCATACACACATACATACATACATACACACACACACACACACACACACACACACACAAACCTGAATGATAAAAATAAAAGAATTGCTAAAGCTATCACTATCCTTTCTTTCAACTTGTACTACAGAGCTATAGTAACAAAAACAATGTGGTATTGGCACAAAACAGACACATTCATTAATGGACTCAAATTGAAGACCTGTAATTAGAAATAAGAGTGAGAGGGTAGACTAGTAGGAATCCACCATTTTATATGAGGTCAACTGAAAAGAGGCAACTAGTAACATAAGATTCAAGGCAGGAGTTACCTCAATTGAAGACATACACCCAAGCCACGAAACTGCACATAGCATAAGCATGTGCGCTGAAAATGAGACTCATATAAGTATCTCAAGGGTAGTTTCACAGTCAGGTTTGGGGGTAAGGGATTAAGATTAACTAATTAAAGAAATTTCCTTACTGCATAGTAGGTGCTAACAAGTTTAAAATTTGAAATCTGTACAACAGGTTGGCAAGCTGTAAACTCAAACATGAAAACACAGAAAAAGTCCAGAATGTGGTTTTTAAATGCTAAATTAAGTCTAATCATCTAGGAAATGTGTTTAACATGCAGGTCAGTACCTTGTTAATTCTCTATATTTGTGAAGGAATCTGCATTTGAACGATCATTCCAGGAGAAGCCGATGTTCATGCAAGTCACACAGTGGCAACGGAGGAGAAACTGAAGCAAGTGACAGACACTGAGCACATGGTTAAAGACAATACGCATTCCTAAACATAACGCAATCTCCACAAGGACTTACTGTCACTCACTGAAGTGACAGAATGACCAGCTAAACCTGAACTATGTCACCCAGCAGAATGAAGATAAGCATCATAGAACAAAGCGAAATGATAGCCTAGATTTGCCAAGCAAATTTAATTTGAGAATAGCTATCTCTGAGCATACAAATGGAATCAGAACAAATGAGCATTGAAAGCCAATTCAGGATATGGCCTGTACCCACTTCCTATCCCTGTGTTTTCTTTCATTTGTTTCTGTTAATGAAATTGGAGTGTATCACAGAGAAACAGAACAAACTGCAATGCTAAGTGAACATTTTGTTCTCTGAACCCACTTTTCCAAAGTGATATTGTGTGCAGTGGGGTGGGAAGGGAGGGGCTCCATTCTTTTCTTTTTAGCAAATGATAGGTCCATAAGTTTGAATGCCTTATGCGGAGTATAGTATCAGAACGCAAGCCTACAAACACGGAGCTTGGAGCAAAATTTTACTGGAATTACTGTTCATGATAGAGAAGAGAATCAGACTTTCATCTTACAAACCAAACCAAAGGATAGCTACTGTTATGTACTGTCATTTAGCTACACAAGGAGAAAAATAAAAATGTCTTTCTTTTGACAGACCATCTAAGCCAGGCATGGCGGCTCACACCTTTGATCCCAGCACTCAGGGAGGCAGAGGCAGGCAGATCGATGTGAATTCGTCACCAGCCTGTTCTACAAAGCTAGTCCAGGGCAGCCAAGGCAGCACAGAGAAACCTGTCTAGAAAAACAAAACAAAATATAAAAAAAATAAGAGTCATCTATTTCATAACTGCCTTGCAAGGACTTCCACCCAGTTTTTCATCATTTAGAATGATGGATTTATAGAATCTTCTTTTCATCAGTGGCTTTGATACCAGGTCCATTTGTTCTTTATAAATGAATCTGCTCACTTATACAATAAACTGGACAAACATCTCCCAGCCTGTAGTTTGAAAGTATGAATAATGGGAAACAGTGACCTCAAAAATCCTGTATACTTGGCAACATTTATTTGGAAATCCCTCCATTTGATAAATCCTATATTCCTCACTCTACTTCCCCAAGCTAATCCCCACCTCCACTCTAATTTATGAGCCTTTGCCTCCCCACAAACAGACATAATGATCCGCATACACAAGTATACACATTTTAATAAGTTTAGGATAATATGTTATTTACCATATAAAAAGTAATTAACCTACAGACTAATAGTACTTTCAATCTTTATTAAGAAGAGACTGCCCTTGGAGGGTGCAGCCTTTCCAGGCCACAGAGAAAGACAATGCAGCCCATCCTGGTGAGACCTGATAGGCTAGGGTCAGAGGGAAGGGGAGGAGGACCTCCCCTATCAGTGGACTAGGGGAGGGGCATAGGGGGAGAAGAGTAAGGGAGGGTGAGATTGGGAGGAGATAAGGGAGGGGTCACCATAACAAGGATACAAAATGAATAAATTGTAATAAATAATAAATAATTTAAAAAAAAAAAAAAAGAAGAGACTGGATCGCTAGCTGTAGGTCACATAGCTCTAATTTCGGCACTATGGAGGCTGAAGAGGGAGACAAAAAGTTAGAAGCCAGCTTAGGCTACACTGCAAGATCTTGTTTACAAAGACAAACAACAACAAAAAAAGAAGGAAAGAAAGGAAAAAAGGAAGAAAGGAAGGAAGGAAGAAAGATGGAAAAAAGAAAAGAAAGAAAGGAAAGGCAGAAGAGGAAGAAAGGGAGGAAGAAATAGAGCTGAAATTGCAGAAGGAATATGTTTTCAGGTATTGTGAATTATTCCCTCAAAATATATAATAGCTACATTTGTATAAAATAATGTTTATATTTATGTAATATAACAATACATATATATACATACAATTACATTTATTAGGAATATTTTAGAACACACATATTTGTACTGAATGTGACATATTCAGTATAAGCATGAAGTATTGTTTTAGTCAGTATATATTAAAATGTGTTCCACAGTTCATTTTCTTCATGAATTAAGTTCTGATTTTGTGATACCTAATATAAATAACTCAATCTATAGAAATGTATCAAAATAATGTTTTCCCCTTAATTTCCAGTCAGTTGGTACATAAATGAAAAGCATTGAGCCCAACAGCTTAATTTCTGTTAAGCTAGTTGAGGAGCTCAATAAATACTTGATTATTTTACTGAGATGTCCATCCAAGCTAAAGAAAATTACTGTGAACCTGGTTGCATCTAAACTTTAATATTTTCATCTCATTATCTTCCAAAGCCATCCCGGGGAAAGATTCTTCCATTTAAAAAATGAATCTTAGTTAATAAAGGAAAAAGAGTGGGTACACCGGTTGTAAGCAGTCATGAAATGTAACAAAATAGCACTCTTTCGCGATGCATACTGACACACATATATAAGGATGAAATTTTCAAATAGTAATTTCACTTTAGACATTCAGCAGACGCATAACAGAAATGCATAAATATGCTTGCCAAAAGACGTGTACAAGAATATTGATGCAGTACTATTCCTAACGTCACCCCTGGAAACAGCCCAAAGAACAGTAGACTTTAAATGGTTTAGCAGTGTTCTATTCATACAATGAAATACTATATGACAAGAATAAACAAGCTACAACAAAGAATAACAAGAGGGGTGTAGCTCATAATAACCACGCCAAACAAATAAAGCCAAGCACAGGAACGCATGCTGGACATTTTCATTTGTGTAAAATCCCCCTGTGGTAATGCCTGTTGCCCTGACTTGGAGGGTGATGACAAGGAAAGTGAATGAGGTATCCTGCATTTCTGCCAAGGTTTTGCTTCTTGACGTGGATGTTGGTAGTGGTTTTCTTTTCGTTTCCATGTTCTTTCTATAACTCATTGCACTTTCAAAGAAACTTCCTATAAAATATTCTAGACAGAACACTTATGTAACAATCTAATTGAAGTCTTAGTGGTTATGGGGACTCATTTCACTTTTTTTCTACTTTCACGTCTCTGAAAGTTTCATATAAAAATGTAAATATAATCTGGGCTGTGGTGGTGTACCCAGAACTCAAGAGGCAGAGGCAGGCAGATCTCTGTGCATTCAAGGCCAGCCTGGTCTACAGAAAGAGTACCAGGACAGCCAGGAATACACAGAGAAATTTTGTCTTGAAAAACCAAAAAAAACCCACCTTGTTCAACCACATTGGAAATCAGTCTGGCGCTATGTCAGAAAACTGGGAATAGTGCTACCTCAAAAGCCAGCTATACCACCATTCCTGGGCATATATCTGAAAGATACTCAACCATACAACAACGACATTTGCTCAACTACATTTATAGCAGCTTTATTCATAATAGCCAGACTCTGGAAACAACCTAGATGTTTTTCAACCAAAGAATGGATACAGAAATTGTGGTACATTTATACAACGGAACCTACTCAGCTACTTTTAAAACTAGGAAATCATGAAATTTGCAGGCAAATAGATGGAACTAGAAAATATCATCCTGACTGAGGTATCCCATAAGCAGAAAGACACATATAGTACATACTCACTTATAAGTTGGTATTAGCCATATTAAATAGAATAAACATACTAAAATCTACAGGCCTAAGAAGCTAAATGACAAGGAGAGCCCTAGGTAAGATGCTTAATTCTCATTCAGAAGAGAAAACAGGATAGACACCAGAAGCAGTAGAAGAGAGGGAACAGGACTGGAGCCTCCCAGAGATGTCCTCTAAAAGACTCCAACCAGCCCGGGATCAAAGAAGATGCAGAGACTCACAGCCAAACTTTGGACAGAGAGCAGGGAGTCTTACGGAAGAAGGGGGATATGAAAGAACACAGCAAGAATAGGAGCCATACAAGGAGACAAGACCCACGGGGGACTGCAAACACTGATGAATTATCCAAAGACCATACCCCTGCTCAGATGTAGCTCATAGCTCAGGCTCCATGTGGGTTTCCGAGTAAGGGGATAAGAGACAGTCTTTGACATGAACTCAGTTGCCTGCTCCTTGATCACTTCTCTCTGGTGGGGTGACCTACAGAGGAAGAGGATCCAGGCAGTCCTGATGAGACCTGATAGGCTAGGGTCAGACAGTAGGGGAGGAGGATTTCCCCTATCAGTGGACCAGGGAGGAGGGATAGGGGAGGAAGAGGGAGGGCAGGTGGGAGATGAGTGAGGGGACTACAACTGGGATACAAACTGAATAAATTGTAAATAACAATAATATAAATAGAAAAATAATAATAATAAATAGAAAAAAATTAACAAAAATATTAGAAAAAAGAAAAAACAAAAAATAAATATAATTGAGAAAATGATATGTCATTAGATGGGACCCCAGGAATATTTAATTTCTGAATCTTTGGATGGTGGGCTTAGGAGAATGCTTGCCTAGTAATCAAGAGGCCCTGGATTTAATCCCCAGCATTGCAAATTAGAATAGACTCATTGGAAGTTCCTTAGCGCCTGCTGATACACTAAAATTGATAGACCCTGCAAAAATACAGATTCAAGAATAGAATTAAGATGTTTGGGCATCATGGCAGATGCCTTGAAATTCAGGCAATTGAGAGGCTAAAGCAGAGGGATGGCCACAAGATCAAAGTTATCCTGGACTATTTAACTATAGAGAAAGACCCTGCCTCAGGAAAAAAAGAGATAATTTAAGACATATATAATAATTTAAAATGTACATGAAGGCATATATATATATATATATATATATATATATATATATATATATATAT
>NW_026594418.1:4657284-4682797 GCF_907164565.1 Psammomys obesus
ATATATATATATATATATATATATATATATATATATATATATATATGTATATTACACACACACACACATCACACCGAATCTTAAAAATAAGCAGATTCTGCCCCAAATGTTCTCCTACACACATACATATTGTTTGTTTTTATTTTTGTTTTTCTCTTTTTTTTTTTTTCTTTTTGGTTTTTGAAACAGGGTCTCACTATGTAGCCCTGGAATCCACAGTGTAGACCAGGACAGCCAGAACTCACAGAGATACACTGGATTGGGCTTCCAAGTGAAATTAAAGACATGTGCCACCACACCTTGCACATAAAACTACTATACAGTTAAATTGATGACTTTGGGGATGACCAGGCTAACTCTGTGTAATCACATTGGATTCAAAAGTGTTTTCTCATTTACATGTCTGATGAACGCAAGCCAATTGCCAACACTGTGTCAACGGCGCTGTTACATTTTCAGTCTCTATAAGAGAGATAATTTAAGAAATGAATAAGGAAGAAGCTCTTACTTTGGCTCAGAGTTTCAGAACATTCAGTCCTAGGATAGCGGGATCCATAATTTGATGTCCAGGGTGAGTCAGAACATAGTGAGACGGAAGTTTGTGCCTCACGATGAGGGAACAGAGTGGGGAAAAAACACACTTCAGTCTGCAAGCTTCCTCCTTCTCCTTTCGGTCCCAGGGCAGCCGGCCTCTGGATGAGACTACCCACATTCATGGTGACCCTCCCCTCCACTGGCTCACCCAGAAGTGTCTTCTACTAGGCCTTAGGCATTTCCCCAGCCAATCAAGTTGGCTATCACCATTAACTGTCTCAGACGTGTCTCCTCTGACACCTAAATAAATTGCTACGTCTTTGTGATTCTAATGTCTATTGTGTGCATTCCGAAGACTGACTCTGAAAGGCCTGGAGAGAAAAGAAAGAGAAGGTGAATCTCATGGAGCTGTCCACCTACAACTGTCAGCAAACAACCAAGTTTTAAATTTAGAAGCAGAATTGGACAAAACATCACTAGGCTGTTAATTTTGGAGGTAAAGAAAAATTTAACCTGAACATCCTGGAACAGGGCAATGTTTCATAACATTAACATGAAATCTCGAAAGTTTGCCAAGAAGAAACTCCTGGATATGCATGCCAGACCCACTGTCTATCAGATTCAGCCATTTTTATGCCCACTAGGAAGAACACTCTTTCTGAATGTTATTAATTAAGCTTATGAGCTTAAAATAGTAATGACACATGAAGAAAGAAATTATTTTCCCCACTCTGTTTTATTTCTATGAATATGCTTTTTATGTTATATATAATCAGAAAACTTGATTTCTGAGGCAAGGCTTGAAGTTAACAGCTCTGAGCATTGATTGTCTTCTTCTTCTTCTTCTTCTTCTTCTTCTTCTTCTTCTTCTTCTTCTTCTTCTCCTTCTTGAAACCATTTGTTAGATTATTTCTAATTTTGGTGCCTAATTAAAAAAAAAATTGGCAACCAGTTACAACAGAAATCAGTTTCTCCTCAACCAAGCTAGCTCTGCTTGTTGCTTTTTTTATGTTAAAGCTCAAAAGGATTTCACTCTTAGTCACCGGTATATGTATTGTAACTAATCAACCATTACTCTCTGTGAACATTATTTTTCTACTATTATATATTCCTTAGATTAAAATTTTTAAAAATCCCACTCCATTCAGCGCAAGTAAAATAGGCTTAACACTGAGTAATTGCTGATCATTTTTGCCAGATATTTTTATTAGAATTACATGGTTACCGCTAAAATGGGCTTGCATTTGCTTTGGGAACATTAATTTTCGGATTAAATAAAATACATGGTCTTATTTTAAATCAGGCTCATATTGTACAATAGACCAATTTTTAAAATGAGCTACCCTACACTTAATGTCATTAGTAAACAATACATTTAGTCACAGAGGAATACCAGGCTCATACATTTAAAACACTTCAGCATCTTATTTTGCCAGCTGAACCCTTACACAGGGTTGTAACCTAACAATAGCTATTTATGTAACCAAATGGATACAGAAGCAAGACTTCTCAGCACAGATGCTGCCTCTTGTCTATGAAAAAGTCAAAATAGCAATTATTATTCTATATGTGAAGCCTCCTTGGCGTTCTTTAGGGGAGTCAAAAATTGTTATCCTATTTCTTTTTCTTTGTTTTTTTTTTCTTTCTTTTCTTTTTTTTTTTTTCAGAATTCTATAGAAAGCCTTACGAGGGAAAATGGGAAGAGAGTGCTCTTAGCTTCCTTGAGCTTCATCAAAGTGTGTCATGTGATTTATCCTAAATTATGCCTGTTATGCATAGAAAGAAAACTTTAAAATATTAGCATAACTCTGCCATCAATAGCTTGGCTTTAGGAACCACACATAAGGCAATGTGCCGAGTCTTTCATATGCTTAATTTCAGTGAAGACAAAAACTGTAGGATAATTTAATTTTTGTTTGTTTTTCGGGTTTTGGTTTTTTTCAAGAGAGGTTTATCTCTGAGTAGTCCTGGTTGTCCTGGAAATCACTCTATAGAGCAGGTTGGCCTCAAACTAAGAGATTTTCCTGCCTTTGCCTCCCAAGCGCCAGAACTAAAGGTGTGAGGCGCCACCACTGCAATCATTTTTTATACACTTTTGTTTATTTGCGGGAGTGGTCTTTTTTTATGCCATGCTTTGCTTTGGGTGTGGAGCTGAGGACAACTTGCAGGAACTGGTTCTTTCCTTCCACATTTGGGTTCCAAGAATCACACTCATACTATCAGGCTTGGTGGCAAGTGCCTTTCCCTACCAGGCCAGTATAATAAATTTTGTATCCTCATTTTGCAGGTATAAAAAAAATGAGACTCAAAAACTAAAAGGAGCAGAAAAGAAAAACCCTATGTAATATGCTGCAATAGTTACATGGCTAAAAGATGGCAAAATGAGTTTGGCTTTAGACAGAAGAATGATAGTAGCCATCACGCTAGCCTTTAACATCCCTGACTCGGCTTTTCTTCTGCCTTCTACATTTCTCAAAAGTTCCAAAAGCCTCGGCTTTTGCTGACACACGGAATGCTTTATCATTGACTAACTCCATCACACTGCAAGAATATATGCAAGGTGTCGGTAAGTAGGACACTTTTCTGAATTTGAAACAATCATCGAATTGTGAAGCATCCATAAGAAGTAAGCAGAAGTAAGCCTTAAACTAAGGCCTATTTAACTAAACCACTCCTGATGAGAACTGATAGACTAGGATCAGAAGGAAGGAGAGGAGGACCTCCCCTATCAGTGGACTTGGGGAGGGGCATGGGTGAAGAAGGAGAAGGGAGAGTGGAATTTGGGAGGGGAGGAGGGAAGGGGCTACAGTTGGGATACAAAGTTAATAAACTGTAATCAATAAAAAATAAATACATTTAATAAAATAGAAAAAAAAAAGACTAAACCACTGTAATTCCTAACTAACTGCGTTGTAAATACTTCATATCCACAGAGGGGTGGAGCTCTTACCCCTCACCAGGGAAGGCTCTTTAGCAGCAGATGGAGTACAGGAAGGCACAAGTGGTCAAAATGCGGAGATCAACTGACCGTGGCATGCCTGACTCACATTTTAAAACACACCCCCTGCACCTAAAGCTTAGAGAAAACCTAGGAAGAGCTTGGAAGGACCAGAAACCAAAGCCAAAGGACCAAAACAAGAAAGTGTGTGTGTGTGTGTGTGTGTGTGTGTGTGTGTGTGTGTGTGTCACAGGGATGGGAGCTACTTGGATCTGGTAGAAGTTGAGGGTAAGGGTTGGGAGTGAATATTATGATCAAGATACGTTGTATGAAATTCTCAGAGAATCTATAACATTATTTTTAAATAACAATAAATAAAAATTAGCAGTACTCAATACTGTGGTTAAATTCAACATCTTAACTACTATCGATTATCTAAAAATGGTTCATACTCTAGAGGTTATATAGATATAAGTTATTTTTATATATTTTTTATAATATCTGAATCAGAGACACATAAAAGGTTAAAAACCTACAGGAATAATCTGCTCCCTTTCTATTTCAGTAACCCACCTCAGATCCATGCTCTATAATACTCATACACACACACACACACACACACACACACACACACACTTCACATCACATCACATGCTCTATAAACTCAGGAGGGTCACTTTAAGTAGACTATATTTGCTTAATTGCTCATTGTCACAGAGTGCTTTGTGTTTTTATAATAAAATATCTGAGCCTACTTTGTTTCTAAAAAGGATGATTCGGCTAGAGTTTTGGTTGTCAGAATACCCAGACAGCACGCACAGTGCCTGCTGTCTTAGAGACATAGCTGTGGCATGGCAGGGCAGAGAAGCAGACAAGGAAGCAAAAGTACGCAGAGTGGCAGACACCCGGGGCATCATCTGTATAACAAGCATTAATCCACTGAGAAGACTCAAGCTCTCACACCCTAACTGCCTGGTACCAGGCCTCACTTCTGTCACCACACTGAGAACTGACTGGCGTGGCACATGGCATGAGTACTCTTATGGAACAAAGCACATCCAAGCCACTAAGTACTCAGTAATAAAAGAGAAAATACTACTAAAAGGCTTTATCCATTTCCTGGTAGGGAGGCAGTTCTGATTGCCTAAATTCCTCAAAAAAATTGGCATTTCACTCACAGTCTCACTGAGTCAGGTAGTTAAAATTCAAAACAAAAATTGGTCAGAATAACAATTACATCAATAAACAAGGCATCATTTTGTTCCTTCTTTTTATCCTTGTAGATTTTTTTTATCTTTCTTTAATGTCTTAACTATAGCTCTGCTGCAGGTTTTAGAAAGAACATGGACCTAGACACAAATACATTTTTTTTCTTTTAATTCTTTATTAATTACACTTTATTCACTTTGTATCCCACCTATGGTTCCCTCCTTCCTCCCGTCCCAATCCCTCCCTTCCTCCACCCTCTGCATGCATGCCCCTTCCCAAGTCCAGTGATAGGGGAGGTCTTCCTTTCCTTCCTTCTGATCCTAGTCAATTAGGTCTCATCAGGAGTGGCTACATTGTCTTCTTCTGTGGCCTGGTAAGGCTGCTTCCTCCTCAGGGGGAGGTAATTAAAGAGCAGGCCAATCAGTTCATGTCAGAGACAGTCCCTGTTTATATTACAATGGAACCCACTTGGATACTGAACTGCCATGGGCTACATCTGTGCAGGGGTCTTAGGTTATCTCCATGCATAGTCCTTGGTTGGAGTATCAGTTTCAGGAGAGACCCCTGTGCTCAGATTTTTTGGTTCTGTTGCTCTCCTTGTAGAGTTCCTGTCCTCTCCAGATCTTACTGTTTCCCACTTCTTTCCTAAGATTCCCTGCATTCTGCCCAAAGGTTGCCCATAAGTCTCAGCATCTGCATTGATAGTCTGCAGGGCAGAGCCTTTCAGACGTCCTCTGTGTCAGGCTCCTGACTTGTTCCCTCTTTTCTCCTTCTTCTGATGTCCATCCTCTTTGCCTTTCTGGATAGGAATTGAGCATTTTAGCCAGAGTCCTCCCTCTAGATTAGTTTCTTTAGGTTTACAGATTTTAGTAGGTTTATCCTATATTATATGTCTATATGAGTGAGTATATACCATGTGCATCTTTCTGCTTCTGGGTACTCAGTCAGGAGGATCTTTTCCAGATCCCACCATTTACCTGCAAATTTCATGATTTCCGTGTTTTTTTTTTTTTTTATTGCTGAGTAATATTCCATTGTGTAGATATACCACAATTTGTGCATCCATTCCTCCACTGAGGGGCATCTGGGCTGTTTCCAACTTCTGGCTATTAAAATAAGGCTACTACCAACATGGTTGAGCAAATGTCCTTATTGTGTACTTGAGATTATTTTGGGTATATGCCTAGGAGTGTTATAGCTGGATCTATTTTTTCAATGGATGTGTTTAAATATCACACAGGTATAGCTATCTCAAGATAGCCTCTGTGATTTATGCAGTCTCTAGAGGTTTAACTGGAATCTGCACAGTCTGTAATTATTTCTCATTAAATTCCTCTCAACCATTTTCCCTATAATATACTCAACTTTACATTAACCACATTTGCACATATGCATAGATTCACATACAAAATCATAGTACAGCCTGCTACCGAGGGCAGGTGTATCTTATCTCATAAAAACAAGTAAAGGAACTCTAACCTTTTGTCCAGAATTTTTAAATAATAATTCAGTTGCATGTTTATGTAACAGGAAATAATTTAGTTTATAGATTTGTTATGTGGTTCAATGATAAATTAATGACATTTTGTTTGTGTTTTCATAGCAAATTGAATCAAGTAATAACAGTAATATCTGAGCCTTTCCTCAAAAGTAACTTAGTTAATAAATCATAATTTTTAATTTGATTTTATGTATTTATGTATTTGTTCATGTGTGTGAGGGGAGGAGAGAAGAGGAAGAAGACGAAGGAGAAGAAGAAGTGGCAGCCATAAAATGAGTGTGTAGTAGTTGGTTCTCTTCCAATTCTGTGGTTCGGGAGTTTGAACTCAAACTCCAAACTGCCACCAAATGGCTTTATCCACTGAGTTATCTTGCTGTCCCTCATTTCAAAATCTATATCACAATAAAAGAGTGCTTTTTCATGTGCTTCTGAGAATTCCTAGGATTTGAAGACAGTGAACAACTGTTTTTGAAATATACTTCACACCTACATAAGCAGAACTTAAGTGCTGTATCAAATGATAAAGTATCATTTGATAAAAAGGCAGAACTTATTTTCTGATCTCTGTTTATTTGCAATATTGGAAAGCATTCATTTCACAGTAGGTAACTGAAGAACACAGTCTATTAAAATATTCCAAAACCAGGAAGCAACCATGGCTACCAGCAGCTCTATCTACATGTAGTTCTACATACTTTTTTCATTTTTAAACAAAATATACAATATTAGTAGAACAAATAATTTAAGATATTTGTTGTAAGCTTGGCATGGTGGCGCATGCCAGTAATCCAGCACTTGGGGAGGCAGATGGAGATGGATCTTTTTGAGTTCAAGGCCATCCTGGTCTACAAAGAAAGTCCAGGACAGCCAACACTACACAGAGAAATACTGTCTCAAAAAAAACCAAAACAAAACAAAACAAAAAGTCACAGAAATACCAATGCAAATCTAAACTATCTTTATACACAGTTAAAAGGTTAAGGTGAAAGATCTCCTGATAAACAATTTAATGTCATATTCACACAAAATTGAGTATGTTCACAATGGTATGGCTAATGTTGTATTCAAAGAAAAAGGAAAAGAAACTAAATTCAAAAGTTTTCTACTAGGAATAAAAAACAAAAAATAAAAGAGAAGATTAGAAGTAATACAGCAGACAGCAAAATAAGAGGAAGAGAAAGAAGAAGGATCAAAAATAGTTTCTTGAAGAGATAAATAAAACTAAAAGAACCTTTTGCAAGATCAGTAAGAAAAATAAATTTAATACGTTTTAATAGATTATTCAAGAAAAGAAAGAAAGAAAGAAAGAGAAGGAAGGAAGAACCTGAGGGACTGTTGTGAGCAATTACATGACAACAAACTAGAAGCTACACACACACACACACCACACTCACCTAACAAAATGGAATTCAAAAGAAATAGAAAGGCAGATGTAATGGCATCATCATCTTGCACTCCTACAAAAAGGTGGATCATGAACCTCTGTGGTGACACAGTAAGTCACTGTCTGGAAAAAAAAAATCAGGGACAGGAAGAAAGAGAATGTAGAGGCAGAGGAGGAAGTGAGGAGAGAAGGAGAAAAAAATGAATGAAAATGGAATGAAAAGAAATGAAGTTGAACCAATAATTAAAAATTTCACAATAACAGAAGTCCGAGACCAGAGGGCTTATGCCTAAATTCAAAGCAGAATTTATATCAAAACATCTTAACCTCTTCTCAAAAGATATAAGAAGGAACACTTCCATACTAATTTTATAAAACCAGCATACCAAAACCCGGATACCAAAGCCAAAGAGCTTACAAGAAAAGAAAGCTCAACCCCACCCCCAATACCCCGCCTCCCTATGGCTAATGAATGCGGACCCACAGTCCTCAGTTAAATACTAGCAAACTGAATTCAGCTGCACATTCAAAGTATTACTCAACACAATAAGTGGGGTCTATTCTGGAGATGCAAGGATGGGTCACCTTAAGAAATGGATCTACCATATTCCACTGACGAGCTCCGCGTTACCACAGTAGAGGAGATATCAGCTCAGTTCCCGGCATGAATAGCTGATGGCAGAGCATGTTCACATAGTATGGACTAGGTCAAAGAGAAAGTAGAGAGAGCCAAGAGCAGTTAGTGACGTTATGCTAGCCATGCCTCATCCTTTAGAAGCTTCGAATCCTTCAATAGTGCCACAAAGTAGAGATTAAGCATTCAGAACAGAAGCTAGCAAGTGACACCCTAGATTCAAGCATAACATACACACCTTAATAAAACAAAACCCATATGATTATTTTTAAAAGAATATTTACAAAATTCAACATACAATTATGATAACTCTGTGGAACGAGGATGAAAAAAACCTTTGACAACACAATTAAGCTCCTATGTGAAAATAAAATTAATTAATTAATAATAAATAAATAAGCAATAAATAACTAATCATGAGTGAATATGATTAAATACATTGTATGACATTCCCACAGAATTAGCGAAAATATTATTTTTTACAAAATTAAAATGTAGAAAATAACACATAAGCAGAAAAGCTGAAAGATTTTCCTTTAAAATTGGGTACAATATTTTACTCTGTAACATGTTTCAACATTTTTGCTGGGGTCCTGTACAGGTCAGTACCAGATTCTTTGTGTATATGTTGTAGATGTTAACTTGGTGTTTTTATGAAACTCCTCACAGTAGCAGTGAGTCCGTCTCAGACTCTTTTGCCTGCTCTTGGGACTCTTTTTGTCCTACTGGGTTGTCCAGCCTTGATATGAAGGCTTTTGCCTTGTCTTATTGTATCTTGTTTTATCCTGTTTGGTGGTTTTCTCTTAGAAGCCTGCTCTCTTCTGACAGGAAATGGAAGTAGTGTGCATCTGGGGGAGAAGGGATATGGAGGAACTGGGAAGAGTGGAAAGGAGAGGAAACTGTGGTCAGGATATATTGTGTGAGAGAATCTATTTTCGATTAAAAAATATTGTATAAAACAAAGATGTCTCTTGTGTTGCCTGTACTCACAACAGTGGAAACCTTAGCCAGAAATATTAAAAAAGAAAAAAAAAGCACCTAAAGTGAAGAGGAAAAGGTGAATTCATCTCTGAAGAGAGCAAAGTAATATCTGTAGAAAGCCAGAGAGTTTAAACTACAACAAAAATAGTAGAACTAATAACTGAATTCACTAAGGACTCAGCATACACAATCCTGGAATACAAAAAGCAGTAGCATTTCTATGGGCTGATAGTGAACTATCAGGAAAAATTAACTAAATAATCTTTGTTATAATAGCAAAATACAAAACACACAGGGATAAACTGGAGCAAAGAGGCAAAGGACTCAGACAATGAAAATTATAAAGCATTGAAGAAGAAAATTAAGAGACGACATGGGCAGCTAGAGAGTTAGTATTTGCTCATGCACTGGCAGAATTAATATTGTTAAAACATACAGAGTGTCCAAAATGTTCTGTGGACTAAATGCAATTGCTATCAAATTTCCAATAACATTTTTCAGAGATAAGAAAACAATCTTAAAACGCATACGAAATGCAAAGGGGCAAAGGATAAGTAGTTTCAGATTTGCAAGATGAATGAGTCCTATGTGTCAGATCTGCAGCACAGCGGCTGCACTTAGTAACTCTTGGGTGCGAGGATAGATCGTAAGTGTCTCAAAGAAGTGTGGTGAGTGGATGACGCCCTGGGTGAATATGTATTCTGAACTTAGTACCTTAGACCTACGTGTTTGACATAGCTAGGCTGTACCTTAGTCCAAGTACAGATCATAACCTACATGACTGAAACGGGAGACTGACACTCTACAGAGAATCCCCGACAGAGAGTAGCTCACCCACCTGCTTATTCAGCTGTGGATAATACACACTCGCATAAAATAAACGCATTGAGTTTCTGGGCTGCAAATGCATCTCCACCAGAGGGTGTGGCTCATCAGAGTGGGTAGCTCACCTATTCACAGCTTTTCTGTACCTGTGTCTAGTGCAGTGGTCCTCAGCCTTTGATGCTGTGACCTTTCAGTATGTCCCTTACGTTTTGCTATTCCCCCAGACATAAAATTATTCTGTTACGACTTCATAAATGTAATTTACTATGGCTATGAATCATACCGTTAGCATCTGATATGCAGCATATCTGATAGACGACCTTTAAAGGGGTCTTGACCCACAGGTTGAGAACCACTGACCTATCCTTTCGTCGTTTCCCCGCTGTTCCATTCAGGTGAGCCCCAAAGCTTTGCAGAAATAACAAACAGAACGCTGGTTATTAGAGGTCAGGGGGAAAAAAAAAAACAACAAAAAAAAACAAACAAAAAAAAAACAAAAAAAAAAAAAAGAGGTCAGGGGAGCGAGCGATGTGGAGTTGTATAATAGATCTAGAATTTCATTTATACAAGTTCTAGAATTTTGTTTAACAACATTTGATACTACATTTGATACTACAAACTGTACATTTGAAATGGTTAGGATGACAAAATTTGTGTTTTTCCCAACAAGAAAATTAAAACCCAATTACTTAAACACTTAGCCTTTTGGGGGTATTTAAATCATTCTAGACACTTTGTATGGATTAGTTAATTTAAATTTTATAAAACTTCCACTCGGGGAAGTCGAGGACTAAGGGAGGAGGATCCATGACGCTCTGAACTGCGGTCGGGAAGCTTCTCCCTGGTGGGTAGCAGCTAATGCAGAGACTTGTCAAAGTGCTGGGTACAAGCAACAGTCAGTGCTCAGCTCTGGATGGGTCATCTCACGCTCTGAGAAAGAAAGTACAAGAGAGTACAAACCAGCAGAGGGGGAGGAGAAGCATGAACCGCTCACTTCCAAACATGGCTGGCTGTTACTGGCATTAGCTCGCAGCTGCTGCGGTTTTACCTGCACATGGTCCAGGTAGCCAGAATTCCAGCATGCGCCTAAGGCCCCACCCCTATGGGAGGTTGGTGCTGACTGAAGGTGGCTTTGTCATGCTCCTTTAAGGATGTGGCCACCGGTAAGTTGCTCATCTCCAACTGGATTGCCGCATTCCCATGTACATTAAAATAGACCTGCGTGTGTGGGGAGTATTAAAAATAAAAAACAAAATAAGAGAACAGGAAGCCGAGAGGAGGAGAGGATGGGTGAGTAGAGGGAGTTGGGATAAGTAATAGTGCATAGATAAAAATCAATATACATCATATAATCATATGGCATTTTCAAAGGATAAAAACATTATTTCCAAATAGGTAAATAAACAAAAATATAACCTAAAAATGAATTCCATGACAACTAATGCTATCATCTCGATTTTACAGAAAGAAAGAAAAAAAAAAAGAACTCTAACATTCAGAAAATTTAACAACCGCTAAATAGCTTTTTGACTTATAAGTGAGTCACCAGCTTTTTTCTAGAATCTGTGTCTTAAAATGCAAGCCTAGACTCCTTTGTCTACTCAAAACCAGTCTGAGGAAAAATGGATGTCTCAGCTAGATCAAGGCTGTAGAAATAGCTGAGCACTGGGGAAAAAGGCAGGATTCTGAAAAGCAGTTTCCTTGGAGAGGCATGTTTCACTGCTATAAGGAGGGTTTGAAGGATGTACCTCCTTTGAGTCCAAGAAGCCTCAGGCACAGATGAAACAAAATATGGCCATGTTTGATGGCTAGGAATATTCCTGTAGTGTACACTCATGTAGGTGTTTTGGATGGATGGATGTCCTCATTTTTATTGAGTATATCAAGGACAACTGAAAAGTAATTATTAGTTGCATATGCAGGCTTAGGGGCTAGGAACAGGGAAAGGGAAGTACTTATTTATGTAGGGTTTTCCTGAGATTTATTTATTTGTATTTCTACATGTATGAATGAATGTTTTGCCTGCATGTATGTTCGTGCACCAATGCAATGCCCATGGAAGCTCATGTCTCCTAGAACAGGAGCTACAGACTGTTGTGAGCTGCTATGTGGTTGCTGGTGATCAAACTTGGACCCTATGGAAGAGCAGCAAGCGATCTTAAGTACTGAGCCATCTCTCCTCCCCTGCTAATGAAGGTTTTTATGGGGTTATTAAAATATTCTAAAATTCTGATTGTTGAGCTAGCAAGATGGCTCGGAAGGTAACCATGCTTTCAGATAAGCATGTCTGGGTTTGATAAGCTGGGTTTGATCCTCCAATCCAAACACTGGAATAAAAACCAAGATTAGTGCAAACTGTCCTCTGACCTACACACAGGTACCATGCCACATTTGTGCCCATACACATAAGTAAATAAATAAATGTAGAGATTTAAAAGAAAAAGAAGGGAAATATGTCCTTGAGGGAGAGTAGATAAACACCTTAATTTCATCCTTGGGAGAGGAGAAAACTGAGTTCCCCTCTCACCTCTACACATATGTTGCAACATGCTTATACAAACACATGATAGGAGATAGATAGATGATAGAAAGAAGGAAAGAAAGAAAGAAAAAATAAAAAAGAAAGATGATAGAGATAGATAGATAGATAGATAGATAGATAGATAGATAGATGAAAGATAGAGGGTGGTGATGATAAATAAATACGTAGGTAGGTAGACAGATGTAATAAAATTTAATAGGTGAAAATTCTCAGACTTTATAAGTGGATATTAGACATATAATATAGGATAAACATACTAAAATCTGTACAACTAAAGAAGCTAACAAAAAAGGAGGAACCTGGGTAAGATGTTCAATCCTCATTCAGAAAGACAAATGGGATGGAAACCAGAAAAGTGAGAAAACAAGGAACAGGACAGGATCCTACCACAGACGGCCTCTGAAAAACTCTACCCTGCAGGGTATTAAAGTGGACGCTGAGGCTCATAGCCAAATTTTGGGCAGAGTGCAGGGAATCTTATGAAAGCAGGGAGAGATAGAAAGACCTGGAGAGGACTGGAGCTCTATAAGGAGAGCAACAGAAACAAAAAATCTGGGCACAGGGGTCTTTTCTGAGACTGATACTTCAATCAAGGACCATTCATGGAGATAACCTAGAATCCCTGCTCAGATGTAGCCCATGGCAGCTCAGTGTCCAAGTGGGTACCTAGTAAGGGGAACAGAGGCTGTCTCTGACATGAACTCAGTGGCTGGCTCTTTGATCATCTCTCCCTGAGGTGGGGGAGCAGCCTTACCAGGCCACAGAGGAAGACAATGAAGCCAATCCTTATGAGACCTGATAGGCTAGGGTCAGATGGAAGGGGAGGAGGTCCTCCCCTATCAGTGGGGGAGAGGCATGGGAGGAGAAGAGGGAGGGAGGGTAGGATTGGGAGGGAATGAAGAAGGGGCTACAGCTGGGATACAAAGTGAATAAATCGTAATAAATGAAATAAGGTAAAAAAGAAAATTCTCAAACAATACTAAAAGTCATTTAATTATACACTATTAATAGGTGAATTCTATGATGTCTGGCTTATATCTCAGTAAAGTAGTAATTATAAAAATTTGAGAGGGTACCCCAAACATAGTAATGAAGATAAATAATAGTTCAGTGAACGGATGATTAAAAATAAAATATATTGTAAAAACAATTTATGTCAAAGAAAATAGAAAAACTTTAAATAAAAAAGAAGCTTGATTTTGTTTGAATTTTACCAGCCCTTGCCACACAATAGAAAAATCACTTCCATACAGCCCTGTTTTCAGGGCAACACAGTATGTTAGTCAACATTTTGTCACGGTGCCAAAACACCTGATAAAAACAGGTTAGGAGGAAAGAATTGTTCAGCTCGTGCTTGCAGGCCGTTCAGCCCATCGTGGCAGAAGGATGGAGTTTAAGCTAATTTACACATGACAGTTGGAGAAGGACAGAGAAGAACAAGAGCCTGGGACAGTACAAGAGCTTCAGAGTCGTATCTCAGTGACCCGCCTTCTAACCTGTCACTGCCTCCTGTTTACCCCCACTGCCTAATAATGCATCAGATCATGAAGCTATAGATAGACCCAAACACTGATGTATTTAGAGCCTCCACGGTCCAGCCACTTTCCCAAAGGTCTATGAGCTGGAAACCAATCTCTCAACACATGAGTTTGGGACAAACTGCATATACAAAGCACAGTGGCTGTATGGCTTTCCTACAGGGCTTATTTAAGTGGATGGACAAAAATCATGTGTCGGAACTGACAGTACGCCTGTGTGTGTAGTGATTTCATATATATCTGTGCTGGGATGTTTTGACTTTCATTATATAGTTCAAAATATGAGAAACTTTTTTGTTTTGTTCAGGGTTTCTTGTTTTTTTTCTGTATGTGTGCAGGTGTGCACATGATCCCTCTCCTTGGGATGTCGATGTTGCTCATCAGGGCGCATAGAAGTTTTCCCCAGGGACCGTGAAAGAGTCTGAACTGTTTACTGAAGAGCAACTGTACTCTGAATGATGCTAAGTAGAAAAGGAGTAAATACGTAGATAGTGAAACAAACAAACAAAAAAAAAATCAGTGTTGAGAGAGGCCAAGGCCGGCATTCTGCACATTGCAGGGCGAAATATTTGAATCCAGTGCAAACCGCATAGAAAGACCCAAGAAGCAAGTACACTTCTTTTGTCTAAGACAGTTGACAGCAACTGGTGAAGGATGAAGGGACTCAACACTGAGTGTCTTTCTAGACTCCACTGCTGGGAGAGGTAAGGTGACACGAAGCAGGAAGAAGCCAACTGATGGAAAACCTGGATGTTGGCTCTATTTGGTGAGACCTAGGAAAGGATCTCTAGGTAACCTACAGGGGAGTCTGCGTTAAACATATCGGCTCTACTGTGCAGGAAGGCACTCACTACTCTTAAAAGAAGGAAGTCCAATATATATATGGACAACATATATATATATATATATATATATATATATATATATATATATATATAAAATCTCAGCACTCACTGAGGCAGGAGGATCCCTAGATTCAGGCCATGATGGAATGGGTTAGAAGTGGGACACTAACCCAAACATCTTGTTTTCCTTCATCCTACCAAATATGACACTTGAGGGCTCCAGAACTAGCAAATTTTGAGGGGTTACATGTGGTGACAGGGGAACAGCTCCACAGGGAAGAGGCGCTTCACACCAGAACGTTTTCGTTTCCCCTAAAACAGATTGTGTGTTGAGTGCACTTTGAAAGGCTATTGTCCAGGTTTTGAATCATCTGTGGCATGAGAATTCTTATTTCTGAACTGAGTCTGTGTTGATGACAAAGCGACTATTGACGCTTGTTTCCTCAAAGGGCCTAGAACAGTCACAGAGATATTCCCTACAGCCAGAATGTTTCACCTAGGGACCAAAGAACAGCACACCAAAAAGTAAAATTTAAAGGAACAGGGGGAAAAAGAGATGATGTTTTTATTACATCTCATAAGTCAGAGTTACAGACTGATATAATATGAAATATTAAGTACAATTTTTTAAATAGTGCAGGTTGAATATGGACTTAAATGGAATGACATTCAAACATAGTATTTTTAAAATTCTAAAATGGTATATACTATTGACACAATTTATGTTAAAACTAAAAAGGGATCTGGAAGTGTAGCTCAGTGGTAGAGTTTGCCCAGTATGAGAAAATGCAATAAATATCTCATTTAGCTCGCTCTCTCTCTCCTATCTCTGACACACACATGCACGCACACACACACACACACACACACACACACACACAGAAATCACTTCCTGAGAGAATCTTTATTGGTGATAAACAGAAATGGTTGAGATACTTGCTTTTCATTTCATATACATTTGTATCTTTTGAACTTTCTACAGTGCACTGACCATTCAAAAAGTAAATGATGGTTCAGCAGGAAAAGGCTCCTTGTTCCAAGTCTGAGGTCCCAGAGCTGTTCAGTCTTTGAGATGACGGAAGGAGAGAACAGATCTTTACAACTTGACATCTGCCCTCCACAGATGTGTGCCATGCCACACATGTGCACATATACAGAAAAAAAAATGAAATAATTTTAAATAAATAAATTAATAATAAGAATGAGTTTATCTCTACATGTAAAGATGATCTAATGAAAGTAAATTAAGGGATAACAATGAAATAGACAAACAAATCTTCCCTACCACCACCACTCAGCCCCTTCCCAAAAATTACATTTGGGACAAAGTGGAACAGATAAAAGCCATTTAAAGAGAAAAGAAAAGAGGTTGCATTTCGTAGAGTCCTTGTTTGCACAATCATGAGGACCTGAGTTCCTTTTGCCAAATCCCAGATAAAAAAAAAAAAACAAGATAAGGCAACATGTACCTATAATTATAATGCTAGGCAGACTAAGATAGGAAGACCACCAGAGTTTACTGGCTTGCCGGTTTAACTGATGAACTTCAGGTTCATCCTGAAATGAATGAAACATTTTATCCTGCGGGGAAGCCTCTTAAGTAGGAAGGTAAATAAATCAAATTAGCTTTCGGAAGTTCCTGAAACTGACCAGATTCCCATCTATCTCCTTCCTCTACACTAAACAATAAAAGCTGAGGGTGTTTCTCAGACAGAAGAAACTGAGCTGCAAAAAAAGACTTCAGAGAAGTAAAGCTGTAAAGAAGAATCTTCAGACCAGAGCAGCTTACAGGGAGAAGCAGAAACCAGCTCAGCTACTTGGAAGATGATTATACCAACGGAGACTCTGGAATGGATTCTCTCCAGCCTGTTTTGCAGCCTGGAGGTTATGCATAGCGCTTCAGGTTCCCAGCTTTTGTGAGCTGTCACCCATGCTGGGGTGAGATTTGGTGATGCATCTGTCCTTGAGTTGTTTCTGCTCCTGTAAGTGGCAGCTCACCAATACTGCTGTAAATAAGCCCCCCAAAATCTCATGGTTTTCACTAAGTTTTATTTTGATAACATTGATCTGTCATGGGTTTCCGATCTGGGGTGAGTAAATATGTGTGTTGCATCTCTCAAGGAAAAAAAACTGTCACACAAAACAGACTCTGCCTCAAAAACTACAAAGGGAGCAATATTTAACATACAAGGCACACACACCAACGGGAAAGAAGAGGTAGAGGAATCTAGAAACATCATGAATGTCCCAACCTTAACCTTGATGTGAAGAACAATTCTCTTTACTGAGTCTATTGATTCATATGCTAATCTCACATAGAAACACATGGACACTAAAAAAAAAAAAAAAATCTGGCCACTCTTTAATCTAGTCCATACATAAAAATAAGTATCAAAAGCAGAAAACGTTACCTTTTTTTCTCCTTACGGTTTAGTAACGGTAAAGGTCACCAGGAGAGGATGACTTAAGGGAAACTGGACCACAGTCTCTCTCTTTGAGAAAACTGAGGTCTATACTGAGACCTAACTAGCTTAATTCCAAGAATGTCCTCAGTGAGAGTGAGCTGTGTACTCCTATACTGCCTGAATAGGATTCCTCAACCCTTGTAGAAGACTTTTAATGAAAGGTGCAAAATGATGTCAGAGTCCTGTGTTTTGAAGGGAAAACAGCAAGAAAAAAGCACCATCCCATCAACCATGTCCTAACCACCTATATCACAAGCTTCAGGAGATCCATGCCTTCTTGTGGCCTCTGAGGGCACCTGAACTCTGAACTCTCACATACGTGTGTGTGTGTGTGTGTGTGTGTGTGTGTGTGTGTGTGTGTGTGCTTGAGTCCTCATGTACATGTACACATGCATATGTATACACACACACTTCAAAAATAAAACAACTTTGACCCAAACCTATGGAAAAGCATAACATGAGAAAGTGAGTTAATTCTCTATAAGTGTTTCCCTGTTTAAAATCAGTTAAGAAGAATAAAACAAAAACTCAAAGAAGAATTAAAAAGCTGAAAATGAATAAAAGAAGGATTAAGGAGTGAAGGAACTAAAGGGCTGGCAGAATATCATTAAAAAACTAATAATAAACTTCAAATGCAAGAACCCTTGAGATAACCAGAGCAAGAGCAGTCTTAGAAAAAAGAAGAGACTCGGAACTAGAGAATGGAAAAATTCTATGCAACATAGCAGTGTCTTTGGGCAGAAATCCCAGAGGGACACAGCAATGTGATCAAAGAAATTCATTTTAAATAAAAAAAAATACTTTCTTTGATTGAAACATACATTTAATCTTCATATTGAAAGGGAACATACCATTCAAGGTCATTTGATTGCAAACTTCCAACCCTGAGATCAGTCCTTAGTGGGGCTTCATGCTCATTAACATGAAGTGGTTGAAGCCACTGAAAAAAAATCTCAAAAATATTAAAGAAAAGAAATACTATCCCATATTACAACCTCAAAAAGTATGCAAAGTATCATTGTACCAGGTTTATGACCTGAGTGGAAAAGGCAGGTGTCTTCACACTTGAAAAAAGTCTGAAAACATACCACTCTTGTTTCCCTCCTTCACTGCAGCCAAAGCAAACCAAACCAAAATCAGCAGATACATACCTGCCTATTTTGGTCAAGTAGTCCAATGGGAAGAAATGTGAAAAAGCTTTCCGGTGAACAATGATATTAATTTTATGTATGTTAAGTAGCTATAAAAGATATGTTGCTGATATAGAAAGACTACTGAATGTAAGAAAGAGGTGGGAGGAAGAAAAAGGAGGTGGCTGGGGTCTTTATTGGGGTGGGGATATTATGATGTAATGTATCAAAATATTTTAAGACTGAAATTATCTCAATATCTTCATATTTTTAATAGTCTTTTCTTAACTGGAGGTGAGTCTACTAGGAAATGATATACCTGTTCTGAATACAACATTTATTTGAAGTTTAGCAATCCATTCCAATTTATGTCAGCTTCATTTGTCTTCTTTCTGCATCAATACTTATTCATAAAATATCATGTATACTATATCAATAATGGTCAAATATTATTTTAGGTAATTGTTTTTTATAACCTATTTAAATTTTTCTGCATGACTTGAAATCATCATAATAAGCAATGTTATATCTACAAGATCAATAACATAATTTTTACTTAAAAATGAACAAGAAAGATAAAAACAGAGAGACATTTAAGTTTCTCAGCAAACTGATTTCTAGCCTAATAAGCACAGAGTTGTAATTTAATTTATCTCAAACTTAAGATTTTCTGTGTACTTGGATATATCTCATCTCCAAATTCCAGACAAGAGCCTCCATTTGAAAATCCTTTGATTCTGTAAACAGAATTTAGCATGCAGAATAAGCCCCAGCATTTAAATTACTGACTTGGCTGCAAAATCAACAACATAGATGAGATCTAGGGCTGGAGCCAGAGAAAATAATGAAGGTTTAAGACTGAGAATTATTACATTATTATAAAAGAAAAAAAATGCTTTAACTTTCAAAAACTCATCATTTGTACTGTTTTTCTGGTTAGTCCCACACCCATTTCATTTGAGTTGGTTCCCTGTTCTCTTGGAGGTGATAGGCAGACTAACATTTAACAAATACTTTCCCTATGCATGGATATGTGCCTGGACATAAAAGCCAGTATCTATAGAACACAGGGTACTGAACCACATATGCTTTTAAAATGACATGCTCATACAGGCTATTGCAATCTCCCACCCAAGCTCCTCAGAACCCTTTGGTAGAGAATATAGATTTCCTAAGGGTACAAAACCAGGCACATTTTTATGGGTATTTTGTTTTAAGAATGCTAGGGAATGTTCACATATTCATTTAGCATGAGAGTTGGTTTCCTTGCTGTGCAAATATGGGAAACAAAGTAATGCCTCTCCCATCAATGTCCACCTCATAATCGAAAAAAAAAAATTGTGAATGTATTATATAAATAAGAGTAATTCAGGTTTCAGGCAGAATTAAAGCTGTTGATGAGATGGGCATGAGATACAAAGATCATTGTGGATTATCTTATCGCAAGGGTCCCAGAAGTATAGAAGGAAGGCTTTCACAGTGATGCAATGAAAGAGACTTGGGCCCCTGCTTCTAGCTTTGAAGTAGGAAATGGGCACTCACCAAGGTGATCATTTTAGAAGACATGAAATGTCTTACCCAAAGATACCAGCAGGATCTAATCCCTATGAGAGTGTGGCGGCTTGAATGAATGAGGCCCCAAGGGATCATATGTTTGAATGCTTAGTCCCCAGTAGATGCAATTGTTTGGGAGATATTAGGAGGTGTGGCCTGGTTGGAGGACAGGTGATGCTGGAGATGGACTTTGAGATTTCAAAAGCCCACGCCATTCCAGTTGGCTCTCTCTCTGTCTCGTGGTTGTTTCAACATAAAAGCTCTCAGCTACTGCTCCCGCACCATGCCTGCCTGCTCCCATGCTCCTCACCCTAATGGGCATTAACTAAGACCCTGAAACTTTAAGTGAGCTCCCAATAAATTTTTTCTTCAATAAGTTTCCTTGGTTACAGTGTCTCTTCACAGCACTAGAACAGTAACAGAACAGGGATCCATTCAAGTGTCCCACAGGGTGTGGTCTGAGTAGTTCAACAATGGCTGTCTCCTGATGGAAAGCCAATGATTCAATAGCTACTCAGTCCACGAGACTGGATGTCTCTGCAGTCCCTGTCTGATTCTGCAGTCCCAGGGAAGTCCTAGAGACCTATCAGCCTTTAGTATGCATTGGAGTCCCAAAGAAGTAGGCTCAAATGCCAGCAAAGGAATGCCTCAGTAACAAGATGGATGGACTTGCCACCCAGAGTGAAGACAAGCAAGCTAAAACTTCCTTCTTCTATGTCATTTTACATGGGCTGTCACCAAAAGATGTAGTTCAAATTTAAGGTGGGTATTTTCTCCTCAAATGAGCTGTCTTAGTTAAGGCTTTATTGCTGTGAAGAGTTGCCATGCTTATGGCAACTCTTAGAAAGAAAAACATTTAATTTGGGGCCAGCTTGCAGTTTCAGAGGTTTCATGGCGGAAAGCATGGTGGTATGCAGGTAGACATGGTGCTGTGCAGGTAAATATGGTGCTGTGGAAGGAGCTGATAGTTCTACATCTTGATTGGCAGGCAGCAAGGAGAGTGTATGCCATAGGAGCATAGGAGACCTCAAAGCCTGCCCCCACAGTGGCAAGCTTCCTCCAACAAGGCCACACCTATCCCAACAAGGCCTTACCTGCTAAGAGTGCCACTCCCCATTCACCAAGCATTTAAATATGTGAATCTATGGTGGCCATACCTATTCAAACCACCCCATGATCCAGTCAAGAAAATCTTCCACAACTGTACCCAGCTGCTTGGGTGTTAGTTAATTCCAGATGTAGTAAAGTTGACAACCAAGCCTAATGATCACCCCTCTCTCCCTTATCTAATTCTTTATGGAAATGCCCTCAAAGACAAACCAAGAGAGGGGGGAAAAGACAACAAAAAAGAAGATAAAGGGCTGCTTAGTGTGAAGAAAGTTGTATCAAACACTAGGACAGGGAAAGAATAAGAGCCATGCATGGCCATACAAATTAGTTGTAAAAAGGATCTAATTAGCAAAGAAAAAGTAGCTGGTAAGGAGACTATCTGCTAGCAAATTATGATCAAAGTAGAAAAACACTTATCCTAATTTGATGCTAAGTTAATCCAGAGATGCTTCTTACCCAGAGATAAGGGTCTCGAAAATAAGACAGAGTTGAATGTACCCACCAAAGCCAGAGACCCGGCAATATGAGCAAAACCCAAGCTCATCACTGTATACTTACTGCTGTCAAAATATAATTCCTCTGAGCTTTATTCAGTAGATTTTCCTGGCTGAGAAGCAGATAAACTGTTTGAAGCAGCATTAACACATTGCAGAAATATTTCTTAGCCTTTGTTGGTGGTGGATTTAGGTTGTTCTTCATTTGTTTTTTTTTTGTTTTGTTTTGTTTTGTTTTGTTTTGTTTTGTTTTTTTGATACCCAGTCTCAATTATGAAGCCCAAGCTGGCTTCAAATTTGTAATCCTCCTGCTTCAGCTTCTAAAGTGCTAGGATTACTGGCATTCACTACATGCCCAGTTCAACTGTTGTTTTGGTTTTGTTGTTTTTAATACCCACACAAAAGGCCGGACAAGATGACATTGAACCTTTCAGTAATAGTGTTTTACTCTAGCAAATGTTCTCATCTGAAACCTTTGTGAAAAGGATTTTTCTTGAAGGTGTGGTTTGAAAAAACCTTGAGTGGCTTTGTTACGTGCTACCTCCTGCCCACATTGTACTACCAAACGGATTGTATCCATGTGCTTTGTTGAACCCACTTACACAGAAAGAACTCTGAGCACACAGCATGGCAAGAAGCAAGGAGATATGGTTCATACTGCAGGAAACCAAAATCAGAGGCTGAACACAGAAGCCAGAAAGTGAAAAAGACCATAGCAAACCACAGACATGGGTACAGAATCTGAAATGAGTGATATTCAGTGCACAGCAATTCCCTTCCCCACCCTTGCCTGGAGGAACAAGCAGTGGAACCATGGGAAGAGTAATCCAGATGCTGAATCTAACATGCAACACCAGAGAAAAGCAGCTCAGCCAATGAGCACAGCTCTGAAGGAAAACAGGACCCCAAAGTTGAACACTATGGAATGCTCATCATCTCCCACCCCTTTCTTTTCTAATAAGAATGTGAAAAAATGGTACATTGTACAGATCTTGAGCAGGACCAACTGTGGAGGCAGCAGCAGAAGTCTGTTAAAGGAATCAAAAGAAAGAATCCCCAGTCTCTGACCCACTCATAGGTATGTGAATCACAGGAAGTTTGCAATGGAAATTGATGCATTCCCCTTGTATCAAACTTACAGAGGCCACAAATGGAGTGTGTGAGTATCTGCTCTTGGAGCTAGCACTGGAATTCTGAAAAATCTTTACAGTCTAGACAGGCAGCCGCTCTCCTCCTAAATATACATTCAAATGAAGACAACCCATCACAAAGGCTGACCTGAGATAAAATGTGCAAAATAAAGTGAGAAAGGGTGAAAATCACAAACAAGAAGACACATGCACTTTAACAAATGCACAAGACATATCTAAGAAACACAGAAATTATGAGACAGCATTCCACTATGACACCACAAGCTCAAAGTATCTCATCCCAAAGAAATGATTGGAGGGGCAGAAAAGTGTTTCAACGTCCTACATGTAAAAACTATCAAAGAAACAAATGAATTCTTTAATTCAGGACCTAGATAAGAAAGTTATGGAAGTGGGTGAAAGAGGCAATAAATAGAGAAAAAAATTAAAGCACATGAGAAAAGTCAGCAATGACAGTGACATGCTAGAGAAGAATGAAATATGTTTTGGAACCTGGACTGGAGAGATGGCTTAGCAGTTGAAAGCATTTGGGGTGGAAGGAACTGAGATAAAAGCATTTAAATAATCTTTTCAATAAAATTATATAAAGCCTAAAAATTTGCAGAATTTCCAACCTACAGAAATAGATGTAGAAGCACAGAGGGTATTTAGTACCCTAAATAGACCTGACCAGGGAAGAACCTCTTCATAACGTACCATAGTCAAGATATCAAAAAGAGGAGCTGAAGGGGTGGCCCCACAAGAACTTAAGGGCCTATTGCTGCTCTCTCAGAGGGCAGGATTCAGTTCCCAGCACCTACATGATGCAACAGCCATACTCAATTCCAGTTCCAGAAACTCTGACTCTCTCCTTTGGCCTCCACAGGAACTGCATGTGATGGTTAAAAGACGCAGGCAGATTCTGACAGAATACAGAACTAATAGCCAATACATATACATACATACACAAAAATAATATAGATATAAATGTATAATACATACATAGAATGTCTCGGCTGGTCTTCAGTCTATGACATTGTGAATACGCACAAAATAAAAATAAAAGCTTACAAAATAGGTCAAAAATATAAAGAGCTAGAGTGATGGCTCCGTGGAGAGATAGCAGGACGTGGTTGCTTTCGCAAAGAACCCAGATTCAATTGCTAGCATACTGGCTTACAATCATCTGTAACTCCAGTTCCAGGGAATCTGATGCCCACTTCTGGCCTCTGAGGGCACCAGGCACACACATGGTACACATACATACAAACATACAGACAAAAAATAATAGTATAGATACAATAAAAATGTTTAAAAAATCACACACACATATGAAGCAAAGAAACAGTAATAAAAGCTGTAAGGGAAAATGCCAACTATCTTCCTATCTTAGTTTTTCTGTTACTCTAGCAAAACCGGACTAATATATATACAGAGGCAGAAACATGAGCATAACATTAGCTCTGGCTATCAGCAACCCTAAGAGCCCAGAAATCTTGGAATCATAGATTTTAAACCCTGAAAGTAAGTACCTATCAACCAAAATCACTCTACCCAGCAGTTATTTATTAAAATAGAAGGAGAATTAAGGATGTGTCAACACAAACACAGTGTGATGGATTGGCTTGATTGTTCTTTTGGAATCAACTACAACTGAAGCAGCTGGTCTCACCTGTGAGGAATTTTCTTGACTGGATCATTTGAAGTGAAATGACCCACCCTACATCTATGCCACACCTTCAGGTGGCAGCCGACACAGAAGGACATGGAAGAAGGAAGCATTGCTTTTTGTCCGCTTGCCCTCGGTCCTGCTGATAAGTTCATATGTGCTGTTGCTGAGGCATTCCTTTGCTGATATTAGAACTTGCTTCTTGAAATTCCCAATGTCATAGACTTAAGCCCACCTGAGACTACAGCTATCATCTATCTATCTATCTATCTATCTATCTATCTATCTATCTATCTATCTATCTATCTTCCGTATATGTGTATATAATATATATATATATATATATATATATATATATATATATATATGTATACATATTGGCTGTCAGTTCTGTATCTTTAGAGAATTCTGACAAATATAATAAGTTAAGAGAATTCATTACATCTAAGCCATCACGGCAGAAAGCGTTTAAAGGAATACTGTACACAGAAGAGGAATAAAACAGTTTCATCCATGAGAACACAAGAAATAATGCATTAGATGAACAAGGGAGAAGTGAGAATAACAGGAAGCAAACCAGACAACATACTTCACTGCAAGGAGTTGTAGTCACCTACTACATACACTAAAAGTAAAAAAATAAGTCCAAAAAACACACCAAAACTCAACCTAGTGCCACTTTTAAGCATTCATTTCCAAGCTTTCAAATGTAAGCCTAAATGATAAAAAAAAAAACCTTAAGTGATTAAATAACTATTCAAGTATTTCAATTAAATAACTATTTAGTTATTTAGTGATTAAATAACTATTTAATTTACTTGGAGTTCAAGTAAAATTCTGTCTGACTCAAAAGTTTACTTCCACATTTTTGGAACTACTCTGTCTTATTACTGTAATCACCTGGTATAAAGTGACAATACTACACAAATGTCCTTGACCCCATAATAAATTTCCTTCCTTATACGAAAGAAAGAAAGAAAGAAAGAAAGAAAGAAAGAAAGAAAGAAAGAAAGAAAGAAAGAAAGAAAGA
>NW_026594418.1:4682807-4835841 GCF_907164565.1 Psammomys obesus
AGAAAGAAAGAAAGAAAGAAAGAAAGAAAGAAAGAAAGAAAGAAAGACTTTGACCAATTAAACACTCAGTGTATTACAGACTAAGTGTATTAAGACAGAATGGCAAGGGAAAGGAGAAAATGGAACATCTGGTTTATTCAAAGAAATTGTAAGTAACTACAAGATTTCCATGTTTGCCTAAGGCATGTAAAGGAATGTGGAGCCATCCAAGCAGGCACTGTGGGGATCCATGGTCAGCTGAGGTCATTGTAGCTACAGACCTGCTCATATATCTCAGACCTGCTCATAGTCTGATCCTCTGTGTACACATGCAATTCCTTTATTTTAGCAAAACAAAGGAAAAATAATCCACCCCAACTAGTTTTTTTTTTTTCTGTGATTGCTCAGTTAGCTTAATAGACATTAGATTTTAGTCAACTTTTAGACATTTCCCTATATCAAATTTAAGCTTAGAGTACATATTTGTGAACATTGCTATAAGGCTACTGTCTCCTACTTATGTTCTGAACATAATTGCTAAAAAGAATGTTAAAATTTGTTTGGTGCTATCGCAGTAAACTGGAATAATCAATGACCTAAATACATGCTGGTAGCCTTTCATAGTGAACCTTTTTAATATTCTGATTTCAAAGTGGATACACTTCTGCATTCAGTCTGCTTGCTTAAGAAAAAAAAAAAAAAAAAAACAAAGCTAAGCATGTTGGCCCATGCCAGTAATCCTAACATTCTGGAGGCCTAGGGTAAGAAGATAAAAAGTTCAAGGCCAGCCTGGGGTATAGAGGAAAGAAAAACAAAGAGAAAGGTACTTGGATAAATCAGTTTGTACAAGTTTACTTCCTAGATCAGTCTTTTGAGCAGATCATCTAACCCCACCTCCCCCCCCACACACACACACACGTCACCTAGCTGTAGATTAGCTTTCAGAGATCTTTCACCCAGAATTTTCCAAAGTGGCCGACTTTCAATGTCACACACATAGTCAAGGCAGATGGCATTTACAAGATTTACAAACAGAAAACCCTCAATAGCAGCAGAGAAATTTCAAGCTGCAGACTATGGAGCTAAATATGAGTGAAAGACAGGCCATCCAGACCTCATGCCCATGTAGATATCAGACACCCAGACAGTTCGTCCCTTTCCTCATTTCCTTACAGAGATTTGCTTTCATCTTGTACAAGTGCTTCATAATTGCAAGATGGTTTGCCCTATCTCCAGACATCACATAACAACCCATTCAGGAAGACGGGAGTAGGGCCAACAGAAAAGAAATTGCAAACCTCGATGTTTGTTTTTTCACCAGGAAGGCAAAAGTTGTTCCAGACAACCCCAGTAAATATGTATTTAATGTGGAAGACTATGCTAAACAGCCACTACAAGCTGCAAAGAAAACTGGGAAACTAAATATTCAATTTTCGAATCACTGAATGAGAGTAAGACAAGGAAGGAGAAAGTTGAGAATTCATGTTGAGTTAAGCCAAATTATAATGTCTGTCTCAACAGGCTGACATTTTACTAAGCAGTGTGTTTTCACACTTTGCATCATTAAATCATCACAGTTGTGGGAGTTGGTCTTTGTTCTTTTGATTTCATTAAAGTGGCAATTGTAATCTAGAGTGGTTAAGGAAATTACTCAGGGAACCCAGCTCAAGCGCATCAGTATCAATAGGGCTCAAGAAACACTGCTGTCCAAAGTGGGTAGAGAGGAAACATTATATTGTGCGAACAAAGGCTTTCCCAAGGGCTGAGCTTTGAGCTCCCCAGAGGCAGTATGCAGTTCTGTGTTCATATCCTTACACACTGGTATGTCCTTACTTGGAGACAAACAAGGTCACTTGGGATTAGCCACACATTCCATTAGTCACCCAAGCTCTCTCTTGACTCCCAACATTCCCCTGTTGGTGGGAGATTTATGGACAGTGAATTATTCACTTAATACCTAGCCTGTATATGTTCCAGACTTGATTTGCTTTTATTGATCATAATGTAGCCCTTGATATATGCCAAAGAAACTAGTTTGCCCTCTTGTTTTTTCCCTGCCATGAATGGAGAAGAGCCTTAAATAAAGCACACTAATCATGTTAGTAAAAACAGAAAATAAAACACACAGCCCTACGCTGGCATTAAATAGCTTCTTTTCAAAGTTGTTGCAATACCACAATATAGATATAGAATAAGCCTGACGCATTCTGTAGGATAAAGAGTTTTACAGGACTGTAGGGTTTTGATTTTTATTTTTTATTTTTTTGAGGGGGGTGTTTTGTTTTGTTTTTTAAAGGAGGAATTATCTTTTTAAATGTATCTGTGTTTTTTTATTTGGGCTCAATGTCACTTTTACCTCCTGGAAAGCTTTTAGTTTATCTTCAAATGTATAATTATGGCAAATTCAGTTCAAATATGCTCACACTATGGCTATCAGGTGTAACCTTAAGTTTCACAAAGTTAACACCTTTAGTATGCAGATTTAGTGAGTTTTCATTTTTATTGAAATTTAAAGTTACTTGGTAAAGATTCTAAATTCATTGTTCTTCTCTTTAGTCTACTAGTCAAAATATCAAGACTACGATCCTCCAGTAATTCATATACCTGCCTTTTCTTTTCCTTCTCTCTTCTCTAAGTTCCCTTTTTTTGTTTTGTTTTGTTTTGTTTTTGTTGTGTTTTGTTTTTTTTTTTTTTTTTTGAGACCAGGTAGCTCTGGCTTTCCTTGAACTCATTATGTAGACCAGGCTGGCCTTGAACCCAGAGAGATCTAACTCGCCCTGTCCCTGGAGTGTAGAGATTAAAGGCATGCACAACCACACCTGGCTATTTTCTGTCTCTGAACCAACACTTAAAGGACTGGAAAGAGAGATCAAAGAAGAGGAACTTATCAAAGAGCATTTTCCAGGAGGCCTTCAAAATTGTTGAAAAGTCAAGTGCAAAATGAACAACAAAAGCCACTTGCCAAGTCAGCTAATGGGCAGTTTTCCAAAAATTTCCTTATAGTTTTTCCTTCAGGAAACTGTGGTCTGAGAAAAATGTTTAGTATCTTGCCTAAGTAGGTTTCAAGAGAGACCTTTACTAGTAACAAACCTTTCTTGATTATTTTTATGCTTTCAATTAATAACACACATCCAAGCCAGGTGTGGTGGCACATGGCTGTAATCCCAGCACTCTGGGGGGCAGAGGCAGGCAGATCTCTGTGTGTTCAAAGCCGGCCTAATCTGGCACCCCTGGTTGGGGATGGGGGTACTCACAACCACCTGTAATTCCAGTTCTAGGGGATCAGCTCCCCTCTTCTGGCCTCTGAGTGCACCCAAATGTGAGTGGGCAAATGCAGCCGACCACAAGAGCACAGATACACAAATACAAATTAAATCAGTCTCCTTTCTTTCTCTCCATTTTTCTTTTCTTTCTTTCTTTCTCTCTCTCTCTCTCTCTCTCTCTCTCTCTCTCTCCCCCTCTCTCCTTCATTTAATGAGAAACAGTCAGGACTGCTGGCACAAACCTGAAGCTTAAACTCTTGGAAGGTGGAGGCAGGAAGATCTGGGGTGCAAGGCCCGCTTGGGTTCTAGGAGAACTTGCCTCAAAGACAGTGAAAAGAGCAATTTACATAAAAATAATTATTTTGCTAATTCCATGTAATTCTTATTCACTAAGGTATATCTCTAAGGATTTCTTCTAGGCAAGCTTTATTAAGTTTGTGTTACTTTTAATCAATAAATTAATTGGGCAATTTATTTTTATTTCTTAACAATTACTGCTGATCTTCTTGTCCCTCCCCAACTCTCCACTTCTCTATTCCTGCCACTATATATAATTATTGGGAAGACCGAGGTCTGGTGCTAGTTTCAAAGCAAACCACTGGAGGAAACAAAACAAAACAAAACAAAACAGAACAAAAACCAACAAACTGTGAAAGCTATGAGTCTCAGCATCTGCTTCAATACCCTGCTGGGCAGAGTCCTTCAAAGGACCCCTGTGGAAGGCTCCTGTCTTATTCCCTGTCTTCTCCTTTGTCGATGTCTATCCCAGGGTCCTCCTTGTTGTTTGGCTTTTTTAAGACTACAGATTTTAGTAGGTTTATCCTATATTATATGGCTAATATCCACTTATAGGGGAGTATATACCATGTGTGTCTTTCTGGTTCTTGGTTAGCTCACTCAGGAGGATCTTTTCTAGTTCTATCCATTTGCCTGTAAATCTCATGATTTCCTTGTTTTTAATTGCTGAGTAGTATTCCATTGTGTAAATGTACCACAATTTCTGTATCCATTCCTCGGCTGAGGGACATAGAAGTTATTTCCAGGTTCTGGCTATTACGAATAGAGCTGCTATGAACATGGTTGAACAAATGTCCTTGTTGTATAGTTGAGCATATTTTAGATATATGCCTAGAAGTATAGCTGAATCTGGAGGTAGCATTGGTCATAATTTTCTGAGAAAGCGCTCATAGCCATACTTTGGGCAGAGTTCAGGAAATCTTATGGAAGAAGGAGGAGATATAATGACCTGGAGGGGACGGGAGCGCCACAAGGAAACCTACAGAACCAAAATATCTGGGCCCAGGGGTCCTGTAGAGATTGATGAATCAACCAAGGACCATGCATAGAGAGGACCTAGACCCCCTGCTCAGATGTAGCCCACAGGCAGCTCAGTCTCCATGGGGGTTCCCTAGTAAGGGGAGCAGTGGCCATCCCTGTCATGAACTTGGTTGCCTGATCTTTGATCACCTTCCCCTGGTGTGGTGGCCTTACTAGGCCACAGAGAAAGAGAATCCAGCCAATCCTGATGAGACCTAACAGGCTAGGGTCAGATAGAAGGGTAGGAGGACCTCCCTATCAGTGGACTAGGGGAGGGACATGGTGGGGGGAGGAGAAGGAAGGTAGGTAGGACCAAGAGGCGATGAGGGAGGGGGCCATAGCCAAGATACAAAGTGAATAAATTGTAATAAATAATAATAATGATGATGATAATCATAATAATAACAAAGAAAAAGTGGGAAAAAAAAACCTGTGATAGCAATTGGTATTAAAAAGGAGGAGGGGCCGGGGTTTTTGGAGATGTCTGCCTACCTGTAATCTCTGAACTTGAGAGGCTGAAAATTCAAGTGTTCAACATCATCATAAACTGCAATGTGAGTTTGAGGCCAGCCTGAGCTATGTGAGCGCCCCAGCCAGTGAATAAATGAATGATTTTAAAAAGGGAAGAACTTGTATCATCTTATAGAGATAGGCCCTGAGAGAACCACATGCCTCATCTTTTCTGGAAGTTTCTCAAGATTTCTTTTTTTTTTTTTCTTTCTTTCTTTTTCTTTTTCTTTTTTTTTTTTTTTTTCATGTGTAAAGGTGGTTTCTTAGCTGGGGTAGTAGGTGGTTTGCATCTGTAATTAAGAAGCTGAGATAGCAGAATCACAAGTTTGAGGCCAACCTGAGCTACAGATTTGAGACTTTGGTTAGCCTAAGGGATACCTAGGGAGCTCTTGTTTCAAACAAAGTTTTTTGGCTTGTTTGTTTTTAAAGTCTAAAAGTTTATGTTGGGAGCGTTTGAATGCTAAAGCTATTTCTCTTTCTGTGTGAACCAGAGGCTTTTTGAGGAGCAGCATAAAATTTCCAGTGATTTTTCCTCTGTTCTAGAACTGACAGAAAAAAACCCATGTACACAAAATTTAAGTGATTAGTAAATAAATAGCTGGCATAAAAAAAAAAAAAAAAAAGCAGAGCCACTCCATTAGCCATATATGCTGTTTTTTCTCTGCTTCTTGCCTTCTCTTGGTTACTATTAAGGCATTTGTGGAGGAAAAAAAAAAAAAGACTTCCTCTACTTGGAGGCAGAGGAATGGTGCCACCCTAAACTCTAATAGATTTTCTCGGTGCGGTTCTGCAGAAAGTGCTCAGGGTGTTTGGAAGGTGCTTTGAAACCTCATCAGGAGCATGCATGCCGCTCCACAGTTAAGTTAGACTTGGAAAGTTGAGTGTAAAACAGAAGTCTGTTTGTTCACACAAGAAAATCAAAGTGTCGGTAAGACTTTCCAGCAAGAGACAAGAGACAATTGGGGGTCTACGAACTGTAGTCCTTGAGCCCATTAACTAAAATTAGAGGAGAAGGAGAAACAGCAGCTGGGTGTGTTTTCCCCTCCGCAGGGGCGGACGGGCAGTTCCAGACTGCCCTGGCCGCCCTAACGCACCTGGCAACCTTGCGGGCGGCACACCTGCGGGCCGGGGAGGGCACCCTGCTGGCACGGCCCCGCAGCCTGCGTGGGTTCCCCCCAGGGGGCGTCGGCGGGCGGGGTGCAGGTTTGCTGGGGCAGCTTCTGAGCACCCGCGCGTCCCCAGGGGGCCGCGCGACTGAGTTCAGCCGCGCGCAGGCAGCGCGGGCCGGCGCCTCCCGGAGGCGCGCGGAGTCGACGGAGCGCTGCGAGGACAGGTGCATAGACCCGCTTACTCCGGCTGACTCCTCCCGCAGCACCCCCACCCTCCTGGCCGCCCTCATTTAGGTTTTAGGATCATCTTGAGTGTTTGGATCCGGTCGCTCTTCATTGTGTTGCGCGCTGAAATTACTTTCCTTTTTTTTTTTTTTTTTTTTTTTTTTTTACTTCTTTCAACGCTGACTGCAGAAAATGCCTTATAGGGAGTTGAATTGGAAGGACACACACACACACACACACACACACACACACACACACACGCAGAGAGAAAGAGAGAGAGAGCGCGCTTCTATCTCCTGGACAGACAGAATGATACATACTGTCATTAACAGTTTTGACCCACCCAGACCCCACCCTTCGATTGCATCCATCACAGTCATTACAAAGGGGCCTCGCTGTCTCGTAGCTTGCCCTGTTCCTGGGGCTCTCGGGCTGGCTTAATGAGGTGCACCCAGCCGGGGCTATTGTGCAGCGCGACCGAGACAGGGGCGAGACTGCAAGGATCCTAGCAGCTGCTCGCAGCAGCCGGAGCTGCAGCAGCCGCTAAAGCCCAAACCTCAAGTGGATGGATGACTCTGGAAGTGTTTTCCTGAAGGAACCTGCCAGGCTTTGGAAGACTGTGGCAGGGCTAGTGAACTTAGATGGGGCTTTCCTGTTGTGCACTTGAACTGGCTGGAGGCAAGTGCGGTCGCACGGGTAATCGCCGGGGTGCTGGGAGCGGGGGTGGTGCAGGCGGTTTAAAGCCAGCGCTCGGTCAAAAGGAGGCTAGGATCAATTTCCCCTCCAACCACTCAACTCTCCCCCTTACCTTTTGTTAGCTTGCCTTTCCCACCCCCTCCTCCTCCCTGGTGTGGTCAGAACCCAGCGTCTAGCTCAGGGGTTTGATTGTGCATTTAAATGTAATTCTGATTGGTGAATGCTCTCTCCTTTTTGTTGCGATTACTAGAGATACCTTAGTCCTGCCTTCCCAGTTCTGCGCCCAGCAAAAGCAGTTTTGAAAAATTAAGTGCAAAAAAAAAAAAAGCATGACAAAGCAATATGAGGTTGCTGTGGTAAGTGAACTTTTAAACCAAAAATTATGATTCTTCTGGTATGTTCTGTGTTTGTAGCGGTGTAAAAGGGACTCACACACAAAGAGTTGGGGGCTGGGAAGAGGGGGTGACTAAACGGACAGACAAAACCACTATTTCTGATTTGGGTTTTTCTTTTTTTAATTGTGTTTTTTTTTTTTCTTTCTTTTTCTTTCTTTTGGCAATGGTCAGCAGACAAGTTCTGTGCTTTTTTGATACTATTGATGCATTTAAAGTGGGTGAGAGTTGACAGTCAGTAGGGGGACAACGACCCAGGGTTCCAGGTTATTGTCTGTTTTCAAAAGAACCTCGAAGCTCTGACTCCTTGAATTTAGCAGAGTCTCTGGGGGCATTCCAGATGATTCTGACAGCGAAAAGAACAATAGGGTCTTCCACGGCCTGAAGCTACCTCAGTCCCTTTGAGTGTCCCCACTCCCTTCTTCCTCAGGTAGCAGAACTGGAGACCACCATTCTTAGACGGGCGCTTAAATCCTGAATGAGAACCAAATAATGTATATGGAAGGCTGTGGACGTGAAAGGTTAGGGGAAGGCATTGCTGACGCCCTCCTTGCCACAGCAGCGTTCCCTGCCCCACTCTCTGTAGGCGAAAATGTGGACAGATCTTTCGGAGTCCTCTCAGTTGCTTTTATTTATTTTAAAACTGGAAGTATATCACGGGGAAGTGTTCTTAAGTTCCACTTTCTTTTAGTCGTTTTTTTTGAGAACGGCTATCCAATACAGTATCTGTGGTGTAGCAAAGTTAATAGTTCTAGTTGGGTGAAGGGCTCAACTTCTGCTCCAGGGAATTCTAAACTCTGGCTATATCTTCTCCTATGGGTAAGAAGTACTAGTGCTCAGTAGCCTTGACTTATTATTAATTATTATTTATTGTAGAGCTAGTCGCTTTTGGGTTTATCTAGGGCTTTTGCCATAGAAATGACTGAAATGTCCTAGGTTGGAATGGACCTGCACACTGTCAGATAAGGGAAAGCCATATATATGCGCTTTCAAACCTGAATGATGTGATGGAAACAAATAATGCCCCTTGAAAGGCTGTTCTTGTTTTGTTGAGCCTCTGAACTTTAATTTCTATGTGTGTTGATGTGATTACATTATGATTCTCAAGATATATTATAAACATCCGGTGAACCTAGAAACATTAAAAAAAATTAGAGTGTATTATGGTACAGATGAATAAATTTTTGTACATCTGCTTAATAACTACTTTAACAAATTCTACCAATTTGTTAAAAATTTTGTTTTTAACAAATTCTACAAATCCCCCTTATTCTACAAAGTTCCTGTTACTTCCCAGTAACTCACAGCAAAGAGCTTTCTTCCAAAGTCAGCTTACCAAGTCATCAATGCTACTGTTTTCAGTTAGAGCTTCCAAACTCAATAGCTAATTAAACTACTTCCTGTGTCAATAAAAAAGTCCGATCAGTAAATTATGTGGCGGGAAAAAAAAAATCTCAGAAGTTTAGAATTCAGTACTACATGTTTGGAGTAGCAGGACCTCAATAGGGAAGTTTGCTTTTCTGTGGGGCTAGAATTGGACCATAGACAGCCAACTAGCAGTGTTCTGTAAACATAATTCATTTTGGCCTTTACAACTCCCATTTCCTTAGCTATTTAACTATGTGATTAATCTCAAACTGTATTACCATTATCTGGGGGTTTTAAATAAATATATTGAACTGTATGTATGTACACAGTATTAAAGTAAGAATCCATTATTTTCCACTGTAAAGTTAATTGTAATTATGTATGTCTCTGTACATTGATAAAAATAGATTAGTTTGACACTTTAATTTAGAAAAGTACCCTTAAGTAAGAGGTTTTTTTTTAACCACATTCCATCTCAAATCAATCTTCAAATTTACTGTGGCTTCCCACCTACACACTGAAAATACTGTCTGAGTTTAAGACACTCACACAAAAATATTATTTTAAAAAGTAAGATGTAACTTAAATCATTTCTGATATTTTTTCCTCAATAATTCTCTAGTTCCGTGCCAGTGTTAAGGTGGTAAACTTATGTGGAAATTTCTTCATAATAACATAATGTTTTTTTCTGAAAACCAAAATATCTAAGTATATAATATAAATATATATTTCAATAAAATGTAATGTTCTTTTTAGGCATTATTAGCATATTAGGTACATAGAGATCATATTCTGATATTTTCCCTCAACCTTAGTTTATCTAAATATATTTTAAAGTAACAGAAACTTTATCGTGCTCTTAAGTAAAAAAAAAAAGTCTTGTTTTTATAGATTTGTTTATTTTCTGTATATGAATGTTTTTCCTTGCATGCGTGTGTGAATACCACATTGGTGATTGTTACTGACAGAGGTCAGAGGGGGGTGTTGGATCTCCTGGAACTGGAGTTATGGATGGATGTGAACCATCATGTGGGTGCTAGGAACTGAACACCAGTCCTCTACAAGAGCCACAGGTGCTCTTCTACTGCTGAGCCATCTCTTTACCCCATGAAGAAAATTCTTAGATTTTTAAGTCTGACAAGTAGTCACTGCTTCTTTTAATTCTGCTATTTTGAGTTGTTATTTATATATGAAGAAGTAGGTATGTGGAAAGTAGAGATGGGGGGCCGGGGCAGCCAGATTACCTCATGGTATGTCAAATACCTTGAAGATCTGACTTCTTGTGCAATGCCGAGGGCTTGCAATGGAGCAAGGAAGCAAAGTAGGGCTGTTTCAAGAAATGCTATTCCTGTGATGGTGCTTGGGAACGGACCTAAGGGTTCATGCATGCTAGGCCAGGGTGCTACTACTAAGCTGTTTCTGCAGCAACACAAACAGTTGTGGTTTTTCATTTATTTACTTGTTTGTGGGCACTCAGGAGAATGCATGTGGATGGTGAAAGGACAGCTTACAACTCTCTCTCTCCACCATGCCATGTGGGTGCTGAGGCTTGAACTCAGGTAGACAGGTTTGCCTGCAAGTACCTTTATCCACTGAGCCATCTCTTGGACTCCAACATTTACATTTTGAAGGTACAAAAGTAATCTTTATTATGTGATTAGCATTAAATTTAATATGTATCTTATATATCAACCATGTTGTCCAAAGAGTATCTGAGAATTTACTAGTTGACATTATTATTATTATTATTATTATGATTCAGTCATACAGGCAAGTGCTTTGTATATATGATCTAAGTTGCAGGTTTATATGGCCTAGATACTTACATATTTAAGGTTAGACATGTCGTAAAACATGAGGGGATTTGAATTTAAAGCTGTCATACTCTAAACTTAGGCCGCAAAATGAAGCAAACTGTGAATCAAACAACAGAAAAATATGAAATAGTCTACTAGACTTGAAAGACACTTAAATAAAATGCACATAATCTCTATATTTTCAGATAACTTGATGATTTTTGTTGTTTGCCTGACAAGAAATTATTTTTCAGGAAAAAAACAACAGAAACAACTGTGAAATATTTTCAACTACGTCCTCCAAGTTGGTTTTAGATGCAGTAACCTGTATTGACTGGCTATTTCTTCTCTAGAACAATAATTATGGAGAATTTCTTTTATTCTCTGTCCTATCCCCCACCCCTACAAAACAAGTAAACAAACAAAAACAAAACAAATATGTGTCATTTATAATGACAAAGTATTTTAAAATAAATTTCCACAATTCTTGTCTAAATAAAAGAAAAATATAACTGAAAGCAACTTTCCTTAAGTTGAAACTAAATAAGGTGTTTTGTTTTGCTAGCAACTTAAACAGGATTTAATTTTTATTCTAAAAAAAAAACTTGAAAATCAGATTATGATAGTGTCTAAAGTAATACAATCCCATATGATTTTATAAGCAAAATGACTATTCTCTCTTTAAGTCATACTTCCTAAGTTAGCATTTACCTTGACATTGTCAGTCTCTACCTCAATTATTCAATGACTCAGGATTTTCCATTTTATAAACTGTTTTCATTTAGAACCACGAGAGCAGAAAGTTACACAAAAAATTAAAAGTTTCAAATGGAACCCGATTGCATACCTTTTTAAACAATAAAAGATAACAGATTCTTAGCTGGACTTGATGGCTCACAGACCCTAGACAAGTCAGCCTGAGCTACCGTGTACAACCCCACCTAAAGACACCCAGGGCCTTCCATGATGAGAGACTCCATAAGACAGTATAAAAGAAGAGTCTCTATATTTTAAGTATTCTTTTAAAATTAATATTTGGGCCTTAGATATTCCATGTTTTTGTGTGTGTTGCTTAAATGCTTAGACCTGTAAGAGTGGGGGCATTTAGATTTTATAAAAATAATTAAGGCAAGTTACCTAATTTTCTTATTGTCCATATGGAATATGTTTAAGGACATCATTACAGCCAACTGGAAGCTGCTCAGCACTTCATTTTTTTATTTGAAGAGTAGGAAAAGCATCCAGATTAAGTCTGGTGACTGTATGCAGTAAACAAGATCCTTGCTTGTTTGTGTAAATGCTTGTTCCCTTTAAAATTGTGTTACTTTTGTGAAAATTCAAAGCGCTTGTATATTTGAAAAAGCATGAGAAGGTCTCCAAGATGGTTTGTCTAGTAACGGTGCTTTTGGTGAAACCTGGGGACCCGGGTTTGATCGCTGGAACTCAAATGACTGCTGAAGGAGAGAAAAGACTCCACAGTGCTCCCTTGCCCTCCATATGTATAGTGCACATCTGTGTCCATACATACACAATAATACATACACAATTGAAGAAGTTTTAAAAGCAGCCGGAATTGACAAGTCCTTGTAACACCAACCATTTTCAAGGCAGAAGCTCAAGGATCATAGGTTCAAGGCCAGTCTGGATGATGTAGTGACACTCTGCCTTTAAAAAAGTTTAAAACTATATGCATACACACAGATTATTTATATTAATGATCTTGTTAAGTGCAGAACATTTTTTTAAAAGTGACTGATCTATCTTTAAAATTGCCAACTCTTTTAACATAGAATAATTTAGATTTATCATATTTATTTTTTATTATCACAAGACATCAATAGATGTTTCTCAAGTCATAATTTTGAACTTTAGGGAAGCATGCTATAAAGGGAAGACTCATGAGACTTGAATATGGATAATATTTAATATTCATTTCTGTTACATTTTGGCCGGGGAACACATATCTTGAAAGACTGGTCAAATTGTACCTCCAAGAAATTAAACTTGGTTGTTTGTACATTAAAAAAAAAATCCTCAATAAAGTTTAGTCTTTGTTTTTAACGTTAAAATGTTTTCATGACTTTTCTATAATATCCACAGTTTGTAAATTTATATTATTATTTACTAAAATAAAAAAAACTGTGTCTAGACAGAGGGTGTCTTTCCACTCAAATTCATCAAAATGCAAAATCTACCATATAAATAATAAATACCTATGGGCATGCATATAAAAAGCTATGGTTATAGAAGTGCATAACAGAAGAAAAAAGTTAAATTATTAAATCCCCCTTTCAGCTTTAAACTTAAGGGATAAGAGGTACCATGAAAACGAATTTTATTAAATAATAGGACTACTTACTATACTTAGTATTACTAAAGACTAGGACTATTTTAATGTGAGCCTATAGAAACTATTTTTTTCTTAACCTCTCCACTACTGCATTCACACAACTTCATACAAAGTTTTAGTGTCTTTAAAACAAGAGTGGAAAAAATATTAAGCATCTTTAAAGTAAGGGAAAAAAAGTCAAAAGTACCTTAAAATCCTACCTTGGTTCTTTGAAAAGGAAACCATTGCACATTGTGTCAGATAAGGTACATGTTTGTGGACTTTCAATACCTCTGATAACATGAAAGTTTTCCCAAGAATTCATAAAATAATGCAAACCAGGTGCTACTACACTTGATGGACACTGAGAAAGCTTGAAAAGGCAGTGACAATGGCTTAGATTCCTTAAAATAGAGATTCTAAAGTTAATAAGACTAGAGATCATTTCCATTAAGAAGGAAGAATCCAACTTTTTGAATGTTTCCAGAAAAGTACTTTAAAGAGCTGATTAATATTATAAATATTTAATACCATCTTAAAAATTACCCGTTATCCTTTGTTAAAGATAATGAGAGCTAAGATTGCTATAGAAATTTAGCCTTGCATTTCTAATATCTCAGAGTTTAATTTATCAGCATTGAATCTGATTTTGTGACACTGATTGTATTCAGTACATATTTGATTGTTACTGTTGAAGCCACATTTATGGCCATTGTATCTGAGAATATAAATGAATGAAAGACTTAGCTCTACAAATAGCACTGCACGTTGTCTAGTTAAGGGTAATGCTAGAAGATCCAGATCATGTTGTCAAGCAGTAGGCATTCTGTCTCTGAGGTAGATATGCACCTAATAGTTTCATGCAGTGAGACCAACAATGTCAGAGGTAGGTACCATGTACCTTGAGGAAACAGGGGTAGTTCCACCACTATGCCTACAGTTGGCATTACCCTGACATTTATGAAGTCTTCTCAGTTTTACACATAGATTTTGTGTCTTCTTTCCACACTCACACACACAGAGTAATGGAGTTTTCAAATGACATGCAGAAAGATGGAAGTATACATTTCTTTTGTCCTTACATAGATGTGCACTTATGATGAGGAAGAGCAAGCTTCCTGCATAGGATGCTGACTGTTTCAAGATTCATTAGTGTAATTCCTCAGATACACTGTCTTTGACAAATGTGCACAGCCAGGAAAGCCTTTAATATATTGATTATGTTAGTGTTTTGTTGCTTGTGGCATAATGGATTCAGCACAAGTTCCATTTTTATTCCTTTATGTTCAACCAAAAGGAAAAAAAAAAAAAAAAAAAGATCCTGCAAACTGTACAAGGGACTCACAAGCAAAAGTAATTAAATAACGGAAGTGCTGAGGGAGATTGCCTGTGAACTGGGCTATGATGAGGAAGGGGATGCAGTAAAGAGGGTGTGTGAGAGCAATTGATCTAAAAGATGTTTGAAAGTAGTTTTGATTTCTTTGTATTGTTCCATGTCTACCTGAGAGGAAGGAAGTGTTGCTAATGTGAAAGTTTTCTTACTTGTGATTGATTTTCACTGTTGGTCAAGTTCAAACCATCCTCTTTCCTCCTGAAGCTCGCAGATGTATGTAGATTTGCTGTGAAAACCCTTTACTTCAGAGTAGGACTTTGTGTGCACGGCATCATACAGTTGCTCTCTGATGCTCCCATCATACAGTGTAGCCCTTCCTTCTGGGATTCTCTCCTGGCGACCATTTTTTTTTCCAGTTTATTTCCCTGTGTTCATTTTGAGGAAACTCCTCTCAATATTGTTATATGTATTATTTTATAGGAAGGAAGTATGTAAAATATTCTTGAACTCATTTTACTTGTGAGCTTGAATAGCATTCAGATTAGAATGATTTCTCCAGAATTTTGTAGGCTTGCCCAATCCAGCTGTATATTTTATATGCTAATGTAAATTCTATTTTTGTTCCCCTTGGGGGTTTAAGTGATTATAATTGTTGCTCTTCAAAAGCCAAACAGATGATGATTGCTGCTTCAGGAGTGTACCAAAAGAAACTGGCTTTCATTAAACCTGCTCATCCACTTCATAATTATCTCCATTTTATCTAGCTAAGAAGCAGGAAAAAATGGCAAGTACAGTTCATTGAAGCCAGTTCAGTTATTTAAACATCGTTTTATTGAACTAGCAGGAGGTGTTAAAAGTAGGGGGAATGTTTTCGTTCTAAGGCTGATATGTAGCCAGTGGCTCAACTCAAGAGTTAGTTAAGCATCAAATGCCAGAGGCCACAGAGAGGGAGAGGAGTCCTCTAGTGGATACATTAAAGAGTACTGCAACGACAGCGTTTCTGAAATAATCTTTCACTTGCTCTTCCAATATGTTCAAAATGAAGTTATCTATTTACTATATATTGAGAAAGATCTAAAATGCATTCCAAATCATAGGAAAGTATCCTAAGGAATATGCAAAAACTGAAATTGACAGATTCAAAAGTATGCCAAGTCCTGAGCCTGATGTCAAGGATCTTGCAAGAAATCTGTGTGATGAGCTTTCAGATCTGACAATAGGCCAGAACAGGCTGTCGTTCAGGGAGGGTGGTTCGCTCAGGAGGGAGACACAGTGGCTATGAGTTGTCTGCTCTGCAGTCTTGGTGTGCCCTAGGAGTGGGGTTGTGCTGGACAACGTTTCTGACCGCAGTGGTACAGAGAGTGTCTTGAGCTCTAACCCAGGAGACAACAGTGTCTACAGCTGATCAAGCTTCCATCTGGTGAGCAAACAACTCGCTGCTGGTAACAGGGAGACTCTTTCACTTTATATATAGGAACTGGAAATATGGGCCTATGACCCCCTCTCCTCTACAACTTAATCAGCATCTCCTTGATCTACAGCGGCTTATCAATGCATGATGCTAAATTATATCTAGACTGCAGAGTCATTCCTAAAGCCTGAAGGTGGATTGCCCTCAGGGAATAAGCATTTTCACAGCGAGCTCCTAGGTAATCTGTGCAATTTGCATTCTTAAGTCCACGGAGAGTATACCAAGGACCTGTTCTCCAGAAATTCTGAATTAAAAACTCTCTTTGGTAGTATGATTGCCCTGGAATTTTCCTGAATTCCTATGTATAGGAATGCCAAGATATAAATCACTTTGGTTTAAAAAGGCTTGAGTCTGAGGATGTTCCAGCTGTACCCAGACTAGCCCTAACAAAAATAGGAGTTTTTTTTTTCTTTGTTTTGTTTTTTTTTTCCCCTTCTCCTGCACCTTGTTTTCTACCTCCAGGACCTAAGTATCTTTTGTTCTCCTTAGACTCCATTTCCCCCTTTACTAATACTGTTAAAGCCCAAAATCTACTAGGGAAATATCTTTGTTCCTTCCAGGGTGACAGACAAGTTGCTAATCTAATAAATTAAGTTTTTTATTTTTATTTTTTTTATAAATTAAGTTTTAAACTAATGAAAAAGTATTAAGGAGAATCTTGCTGTGTTTAATAAAAAGTCACTGAGAATCAAAAGCAACTGGTAGAAAATTCATGTCAGGCTAGTGTGTGTGTGTGTGTGTGTGTGTGTGATAGAGATAGATAGATACATGCATGCATACATACATACATGAGTGCCTGTATAATGTATATATTTCTTTAGTAGTTGCTTTTCTTAACTGTGTGGCACCTTTACACTGAGAAGATTGCTTACTGATCTAGAAGTAAAACAGTTATAAATGAACTAAATAAACTAACGGAACAGAAAAATATGACTCTGAAAAAAATAATTCAGTAGTGTTGACTTATCTGCTTATGTTTATTAAATAAAAGTGAAGCTACAAACATAGCCAACACTAAAAATATATCTTTGCTCGGAATGATTCTGTAATTTCCCAGCGTTATCTTTCATATCTGTTCATTTTACTAGCAGGAAATGGTTCTTATTTCATACAGCCATATGATATAAATAAAACCTTCAGATATAGCAATTAAATGTCCTTCAGCCTCAGTAATAGCATCACGGAGAGAGCAGAGCTAAAATAGCTCAAGCAACAGTTTACAGTCTCCACAATAAGGGACCAAGGAGGTGAAATCTGTATTGATTTTTAAAATCCTGTGTTTTTCCCTTTAAACCCGTTTTATCCAAATCTTTATGAAGTTTTTTCTTCCTTTCTGTCTCTGTCTCTGTATCTCTTTCTTTCTTAATAAATAGGTGTGCTTAGAACTAACTTGACAGTTACTGAGCAGAATTTCCTAGGGTCAAGAGCAGGAAAAAGAAAAGTGCCTCCCCTTCCTCAGGTAGAAAGAGGCATAAATGCACAGGCCTGGGAAGCACAGTGTCATAAACAAAGACTTTTTTTTCCATTCTTTTTTATTTTATTTTTATTTTTTGAGACAGGGTTTCTCTGTGTAGCCCTAGCTGTGCTGGAACTTGCTCTATAGACCAGTCTGGCCTTCAACTCAGAAATCCATGCGCCTCTGCCTCTCAAATGCTGGGATTAAAGGCATGTGCCACCACACCTGGACAGGGAACAAGGACCTTTTTCATTTAGGAAGAAAATGTACTACATCCTTAAAATGACCACTGATGTTTTCAATACCCATATTACCAATGAACAAAGCTGAGGCTTAGATCATTTGGGTGACTTGGGTCATAAAGCAAGGACTTGGAAAATGCAGAACCAGAATTCAGGTCTGCTTGAACACTTTACTGCTACAACCGGAACTTGAAAAGACCTTTTAATATACAGATGGACATGTGTGGGTCTGTTTTATAGCTGCAATTTTGCACCCAGGAGCTTCAGTTTTGCTGCTTTGATTATCTGAAGAATATCCAGATCTCATGGGGACTGTCTTAGTTTTACAGCCTTAGGAAAAAGCCATTGTATTCATGTGAAAGGTGAGATGGTCTACTAGTTAAAAAAAAAAAAAAGCTTTAAAATTATAAGTAACATGTTTTTGCTTTCTTTATATAAAGGTCACTTCTTATCTTTAGCTCTTAATTCACAAATTCAGGAAACTGCTGTAATTTCCCTGCAGACTTGACTCAGATAGGAGGTGAGGCTGGAAGTGCGTGAGCTTTCTTCCAGGTCAGTTCCTCATGAAAATATTAACAATTCTCTAAAAATCATTCTTGTAGATGCAGTTTCCAGAATGCACAGCCTTAGGATCTTTTTCTTTCTGATTTAGGGATGACACCAATATTTTAAATAGTGATGATTCATGTCTAGGACTGAAATTTGTTTCTCATGAGTTTATACATTTTTTTTCTCCTTGAATTGAACCAAAAATGGTTTTTTAATTGGCTTTAACTCATGCCTAATAAGTTGGATGAGAATTGATTGCAGCAGTCCTGTTTGGTTTAAAATTATTCAAGACAAATGAATACACAAGTGAAGGCAGTGGCACTTCAAGTCCTCTAATATGACAAAGAAAGTTTTAAAAAGAGTTATAATTCATATCTAAAAAATTAATATAGATGTGGTTTATTAAGATTTAAGTACAGTAACAGGGCACTTTCAAATACACCGTATTACAAAATCATTTCTCTAATTAGGATTATTTCTTGATACCATTCTCCCCAGGCTTAACAATACCACAAATTTAGTCTATATTCCTTTAAGATACTTAGCACCTGCTTGTTCAGAATCATTCCATGGTTTTAGAATACTTCAAATAGTGCAATGAAAAAAGAAATAAGGCAGAGGCTGCCTCAGAGGTGCTGCATCATACCACAGAGGCTGTGAGCTGTGTTTCATTTCTCTGAAGAGTGATTTTTAAAAACAAAAAATTAAACAGTATGAAAATTGAATTAACTTGGGTGACTGTTTAGGGCATTGAAATAACAATTCCCTGAATGGTACCTGTCAGTTTTTGTTCAATCTCATCATAATTACTCACTGTATTATGGTGTTCATTTGTTTATGCACTATAGGAATATAAGCAAGTTATTTTAAGAATTCTTTTTCTGGTTGGCATAGATTTGTTTTATGAGATTCTTTACCTGTGGTGGGAAAGTATATAATGGGTAAAAGAAATGATTAATTAATGAGGAAAGAAATTTCCTTTTGTCTTAATTTAGATAGGCAGTAAATGAAGGAAATAGTTGATTTTCTTTCTCCAGGTAGTATCAGTACTGGACAGGATAATTATATGTGATACTATCTTAAGAAATCTGGGAGAACACTTTCTTATATTGTGATTATATTACTCTATCATATTTCTTTTTCATCTGCATTAAATTTAAACATTTGATTTTGCCTGTAAATGTTCGTTTGCTAATGAAGCTCAGGGCTCTCGTTCTGATCTCTCTCAGAATCAAAATCCTGTTGGACCTTAACACTTTATATATAGCAGCTGCCCTCACCTGGTGGCTCTAGGGGCAGAAGCTTGAGTGACTGACTTTTTATTTTTATTTTTTTTTATTGTCAAAATCCCAAGATATCTGTTTGTCGGCTCTGTGAGAGATAATGCTTACTTAAAATTTTTCCAAGGGCAATAATGCAGAAAATATAGTGAAACAATTAACTGTAAATGTAGTGCTTTTTTGCTCAAATTAACTTTTGTGTAATGTTGCAGTGAACATCCTGTATATAAGATTTAGTAAGCTAGTATTTCAAGAAAAATTCTCGTATGTAATTAAACAATAATTATATACCATCCTTTCAATGACTTTATAGCTATTTACCATATAGTTAGGGTGAAAACTCCTAAAAATACAAAACAAACAGAAAAGGACCCCCAAAATCCTAAACATTCTTCACATTTCAAAACAATGTTACCTGAGTTTGAAAACATTGTGGAGCAGCTTATAGTTTTAAAAATTGTAGTAATTTCTCTAAGTCACTTTTAAGAAGCAGTTATCAATTTTGTTTCTAGTCTATTTGTCAATAATAGACATTCTCACGAATGGAAGACATATGAGTATAATTACTTTTGATATAAAATAGCTTTGTTTGTTGATGTTAATGAAATATCTATTTCTTGTAATTTGTTCTCTTCCAAGTGTTATGTGACCTGTAATTTGTGCTATATTTAAAGATGTTGAATTTTATATGTAAAAGGCACAGCAGGGGTGTTGTGCTCAACAATGGGAAAGGGCTGAGGTTCTAGAGACAGACTGTCAGTTTCTGCTTCTAAGTCATGGCTTAAGTTCCTCAGTGTCTTCAACTGTAAGACAGGAAGAGTGCTGTGATGATGTCTGAGTTAGAAAGCCCCTAGCCCCTAGCTCAATACCATTATTGCTAAGTTAGTATGGCAGTCATGAGGTTTAAATGGAAGGGCTTGATGAAGGGAAACAGATAGTGGGATAAACAATGACTCATGTGATTTTGATGACCATCACAATTTGTGTCTTTATCGCAGAGTTTTTAGTGACCTCCACAGGCACAAAAGTGTTTTAGGGACATCCAAAGTGAAGCTGGTTGCCAGCCAAACAGACTCTGGCTCCATTTCTCTTACATACAGCCACTTTTGTCTCCTTGTTGCACATGTATTCTTTGTTCATAATCTGTCACTTTCCTGGTTCTAAGGAGACATATTTTGACCACCAGAACACTTTCATTCTTATAAGTCATGCATCCCTCTTCAGGACCTGTCAGTCTACTCTTGCGCTCAGTTATTCTTTGATACTGCCACATCATTCCAAGAAGGTTTGAATTTCAGTCGAACCTCAGTTTATGTTTGTGGGTCTCATTCCTGTGTATTCCAGTCCCTTCCGGTTCAGCACTTCCCAAATTTACAGTAATCAGTGTTATATAAGTTGTCTTGGTATGTGCACTTCCCTAAGTTGATTTTCAAAGCCAGCATGGTGACTTAGGCATAAGAAAACAACCTGACAGCTGTGCCTTCCAGCCCAGTGCATACACGGTAGCCTTCACTGCAGGGCTTTAATTGTTACCTCTGCAACATCTTCCAATTGTCCTGGACAACACTCCCCACCTCCTGCACACATATAGTAGATTTGTGTAAAGATCCTTCACAGAGAGGATGAACACTGTAATGTCTGTAAATGTCCTCTTTATACAGACCTTATAAAGAGACTCAAACTTCCATGAAATTTTTTTTGATGTGATTAAAACAGAGGCATACCTCTTTTAGTATTCATATTGCATCCAGGAAATATTAGTATTCCAGAAAACACCAGTGTTCTATGAGTTAAATAGTGAGCGTTGACATAAAAGAAGGGTTTTTCTTTTTATTGTCTGCACATGGAGTCCAGAAATATCAGCAAGAGGGGGGAGAAAAACCTCACAGTAAATTGTGTCAAAATAATTCAAAGAAACTTTTATTTCTTATTCAGACAGCTTACACAGTCTGTACAGCATTCATTTATGTTATAATTTTTAACTTGTGTTTATAAAGTCTGATATTTTAAAACAACCATGTTCTCTCATTTCTAATGCCCAGATAGCAATGACCAAAGGAATGGGATTTTATTTCTACAGTATCCTTGGCCCCAAAATGTTGCTTGATCAAAAAAGCAGATTTTTGATCTAATCATAGCATTGTGAATCTTTAGGAAGCATTGGTGTGTAAGAGCAATAAGCAAGAGCATTAGATACTCTGTGTGCATGCAGATATATTTCTTCCTGGGGCTAATTACACTTCCTCAGGAAATCTGGTAGTCACACGACTAGGCTTAACCTTGAGTGGGTCAGTCTTACCAAATTGTAAAAAGGTGAAACTAAGAAGGCTACATCTGCTTTTCACTGTGACCTGCAATGAAGTAAGCACTCAAGAAGTTTACATTCAGTCTTTTTTTATCAGGCTGCAATTGTTTTTTCTCATTAAGGATACAATGTCCACATCTGTAGCTGTATCTTTATCAGTCCATGGCAAAGTAAGCCAGAAGGAAATGGCAAACCTATAAACCATAAGCCAGTTTTATTGTTCTTCTGATAGTCTGGTTTATGAAGTCAACTTGATATTAATTCTCCAGTTTGTTTTATTTAAAACAAATGAACAAAACCTTATTATTAAAAAAGCTCTTTATACAGTCTGCCTTTATATTCCTTCGGATATTTATTTGATAATTTTTTAAGCACAGGCAACCTAAGAAATCATAGGCCAGAGTAGAAAGTCCTGTAAATGGAAAAACAACAACAACAACAACAAAAAAAAAAAAAAACAACAGCATATAAAAATATATGTGAAAAGAGAGAATGAGCCTAAAGACAGACTAGGACAAGGCCATTGGAGCTAATTTCTTTCCATGTCATAAATAACTAGTAACTTTTCAAATCATGTTTTGGGATTAACAAAGAATAGAAAATAAGCTTAGATTGTGTATGCATATATATAATTGAATAATCAAGTGTTTCCACATTAAATCAAAACATCTTAATTTGGTTAAATTTCAATGGTGTATATTTGATTAAATGTGATTCCATCAAGTAATTAACTGAAATATAAGCTATACTTTATGCCAAACACTAACATTTGAGCCTAACGAAAGTAACAATAGCCATAATTAATGCCAAAGAGAGAACAGACTGCAGGAAGATCAGCATTCAGGAAACCTGCTCTCTGTTTCTATTAACCTTAGAAATGTTACCTAAATTCCTCATGCCTCTGCAGTGCTCCTGAAAACGAGACATAATTTATGTCCCTCTCACCTCCAGGGGTTACCATGATAAATATGTAAAAGTGCATTGAGCTTTTTGTGATAAAAGGCACTATAAAAATCTAAGGTGTTTTTATTATTATATCAGTCAAATGGGATCGCAGACTCAGTCCCTTTTTGAAGACCCACAACTTTTTATAGGTGAATCATGAAATGGGATTGGGAAATATATTGGAGTCACATAACAGGTCAGACAGAAGATTTTTATGTCTTCTGGGGCCTTTAAAACTTGGTTACAATTAGAAATATGAGAAGATATTTATCATAGAATATATCAGGAAAGACATTAATGAGAGCAAATGAAAAGTAAAAGTGCCTACGATTGTAGTTACTATGTACTGACCACTTCTTCCATGCAGGAACTTTGATTGTTCTATGCTCATGATTATATGTAACCCCACAGTGATATAAATTGATCATCACTATCACTGCTTTAGAGATCGGGAAACCAAGGCACAGAGGTGGTAGGTGGAGGCAAGACTCCATAGTGGCAGAGTCAAGTACCAGTCAACATGTGCTGAAGCCATGGCTCAAGCTCTTAGCAGACTTCAGAACCACAGCTCCTAAAAGGGTGCTATTGTGATATCATCTATCTCAAAGAGAAAATGTTGACAACCACATAATAAATGGTTACAGTGCACAAATATTTAGAAGACTAAAGAGGAGCAACAAAGCACAGGCAGGCATACTGTGAATATGTTTTATGTAACACATTTACTGAGCTATTTAAATTTTCTAATTTTCTCTTTTCCTAGGGTTTCCTAAAAGCTTAATCTGATTTCCATTAAACACTTACAGTCTGTAACCCTGTTCTGTTGCTCTGGCACACGATGGGCACTCAAAAGATGCTTGAATCAAATTGAAACGAGCCTTTTGTTAAAGAGGAGGGGTAAATATTTAGGAATTGGGTGGATTGTCACTTATTTGGCACTTACTTTATGATAAATGCTATAACAGGAAAGCTGTAATAGCTCCTTCTGATATTTTTGGTAGCAGATTCATGATCAGCTATGAGCAAAAGTATTAACAGTTTTTGGGTAAGTTAAAAGCTTCCACTAGTTCTGCCTCTGGAGTGAAAGAAAGACTCTTGGCCTTAACTGTATACTATCTTATTGCCTACAGAGAATTGAGTCTAGAAAAATGATAAAAAAATTTTTTTATACTCTTGACTATTTTGGTAGTATTCACCACTGGTAATGATTGCTAGCCTTTAGAAACACCACCACCACCACCACCACCACCACCATCACACTCTCATTATTATTATTAGTAGTAGTAGTAATCAGTGGCAAAAAAGAGACTGGCATGGTTTTCATATTTCAACACTAACACATTCTTCTATTCAATGAAAAAAATTGAAGTTACCTTTTAGTTTTAAAATGTCATAATAATTTAAATTCATGAAATATCTCTTTCACCTCACAAGCTTGGAATGCATCCTTTAGCTTTGATGCAAATTCTTATCTTTAAAGGGTTTTACTTAAATCAAGAAACAATAGTTTAAACCATCTGCTGTTTGTGTGTCTTAAATTGGCTTAAGAAAAACAAACAAAAAACTGTATAGCTTAACTGTTCATTAATCCTGGTAATTCAAAATTTTCTTATTGTGACAAGTAAGGCAGTATCTTGTTCATATGGATATAGAAATTAATGCCATAGTGCAGAGATCCAGGAATTTATAAAAAGAATTTTTCTTAGCATGCTTAGACAGTTGCTATTATTTAAACTTCTATAACGTTATAGAAAAAGATAATATGGAAAAAAATTTTTTATAACCATACATCTCTGCCTTATTATAGAATACTTAAATTCTTTAATCATTCATGCACACACTTGGCTTTTCTAAAAAGGAAGAACCCAAACATCTGTTCTCTCTGTTACACGATATAAAGGATTTATATATAGTCATTCAATAGAAACGTCTTTAAGATTCTATAACTGGTGCTGTATTTCCTGATCAGTGAGTAATCAGATCACTTCAAAATTCAGAAGAACTCTTTTTCGTATGGGCAAAGAGTTTAATAATCACCAAAAAACATGTAATAGAATCTTAAGGTTTTTCTTATCCCCTTTCCTAACAAATTTACCTGTTTTTCCTCACTTCAAAGTGATTAAAACATGCTTTACATTTTCAGTCTTGTGTCCTCTGGCTTTGATCTAAATTTTAGGGTTAGATGAAATAAACACACATTGATTTTCTGAATTTGGATCGGCTACGTATACTTCTTGTAGCTTGAAGGTACTTCTTATAGTGTGTCCAGGGCAGGATGTAAACACTGTTGGAGATGTGTCCTCTTCTAGACATGGTAACTGGACACCCATGGTGGACTCACAGTTAAGACACTTAGGAAACAAAGCATGAGGTCCAGTGCCAGGCCCTTAGTGAATCAAGGAATGCATCAAGGGTTATATGTTGGTCTTCATGCATTTTAAACTGTGGGCTAGCTTCATTCAAATAATAAGTTTCGCACCTCATAAGCAGGCAGAGGGGTGCAGAAATAAAGCCTGCTGTGTGAAAAGCTAAAATCTTACAACACATACCTGGAATGGAGTTTTCCTCAATTATCCTATTGTAATGAGCCTTGTAAAGGTGTGTGTGGGGGGGGAGGGAGTTGAAATGACAACTGTTACTGCTACAGGTAACTAAGTGGATGCTTAACAGAATTTGGTGACTTCTCAAGCCATTCTAAAAGCGAGACAGGTTCTCTCTGGAGCAGGAAGGAGGCCCTTTCACGTAGAGACCAAAGGCCGGGTTGTCTGCTGGCTTTGATAAGTCCTGGATCCAGGTTGATGTGTATTTTCTTACAGTGTAAGGAAAACTTTGGAGCCTATTTGGAAGCCAGACCCTCTGCCCTCTGTCCCCTGCTGTGAGCTAGATCCCCCTTTTGCTTCAGGTTGGCTTCAGTTGTTACTTAAGCTCTAGATGACTCTCACCAACTGTATGCCCGAACATTGAGTCCCCTTTCCACTGCTGACCACATCCCTTCCTAGATAATTTTAAAACCTGTTGGGCTTTTTCCTTCCACTGCCCCCCACCCCACCCCCAACACTGTATAAAAAATCAAAACACAATATCCCACTGCAGGCGCCCCTCTCTGCCTGCCGAAAGCGTTTGAATGTCAGTTTGCTTTCGGAGTCTATCAGCAGCCGGCTGCCTCTGCCACCTGAATTTCAATTTCTTAATTCACAGCCCAGATGAAACAGAATGGAGCAGGATCCGGGCTGCCCTCTACATTGGGTTGGGCTTATCAAGCGTGAAGTTTGGCGCTTTGCAAACCTATTCAAGCGATTATCTGTTGAGGACCTCTCTAGCCATCTCCATCTCTGCAGCGGGCTGATAAGACAGCTGTTTCACTAGCCTCGGTCTCCCCGGGCCTCAGTCTTCAGATACAAACCCCGCCTTTGTCACCGTGCCCCGGTGCTGTCGCTTGCTCTGTGGGGCAGGGGTTGATCTGAACACACGTGGGGAAAATGTGAGTGTGTGAGAGAGAAGAGAAGGAAAAAAAGAAGGGGGTGAGGGACTGGGGGCCTGAGCGATCTGGGGGCAGGGTGCTCGCCCGGCGCAGTTGATGACTGTGACTGACTGGTTGGTCAGCCAGGCTTTATTATTTCAAATTAGACGTGGATCGCACACAAGTGGAGACATAAATCTTCAATATAAGAAAGAGCCTCTGAGCATCGGAAGCAGAGAAACCGTTTCTTCCCAGGTCCGGGTAAAGGGGCGGGCGAAAAGACTGATTGCTACCATCTGAGACAGATGGTTTCCTTTAACTTTGGAAACTGCTATTTTTAATTACTTGTATTAATTTTGCATGAGCTGTATCGGCTGCAGGAGGAAGCTTAGAGAAGGCTGTTAGCATCACTGAAAGAAACGGACACGAGGATCTGATTTGCCCTGTATCACCTCTAGTTTTTTACCCTCGCCTGTTCGCGTGGATGCTCCCCCTCACGTAGCAGAGACGCGAGTTTATCCTCATAAAAGTTCCTACTGAGTAAAAGACGGAAGAAAATCTGAGGATATTCGTGGGAGCGTTTCTGTAAATGATCTTTGAAACATAGAGGGGCACGAGCGACATAGCCTGGTCTCAAATCGGCAGGCAAAGGGCTTAGAGGAGAATGTGACTCACACAAGAATTTTCCCGGGCAGAGAGAGGCAAATGGGGTCACAATGTAGAGTCATCTACCAAGATTTACTGGAAAAAAACACATGAATGAAATAATTCACATGTCTCTTCAGGTAAAACAGAAACTGGAGGGATTCCCCTTGAGTATATTCTTGTATTTTGTAGTCTTTTCCCTTGAAGATGAGTTGAAAGACAAGAAAAGGCTGTTTGTGATCTTGCTTACTGCCTCACTAGACACTGTTCCTGCTCCAGCGTTTGCAGTACAAAGGGTCCTTTGCAGAACATTCCTGAGGTATTCAACTTAAGTAAGAGCAAAAGGCTTTCCTTCTTTGCCAGGGAGTGAAAGCACCCAGGATGAGTTCTTGCTGCTTTTCCCACTGGAAAAATTCAGGATGAAAAACCGTGGATAGGCGTGCCAGACTTTTCCAAGATTACCGGGATTTGCATTTATTTAGCAAGAACACCTTGATAAGAGGAATGCTTCTCCAGGCCAGTGGGGGAAGGGTGTGTATCAGAGGAAAACACTCCCCATCCAGGCTCTCACTCTGGGGTTTGTCACAATGGCCGACCCCTAACAAAAGCGAGCCTAATTCCAAACAAACCTGTTTCTACGGAGGGCAGTCTCTGCCTCAAATCCGTGGTCTGAAAGGTTCCCTCAGCGTGTTCTGACCGTGTCTCAAAGGGAGGAAGAGAAAATACTATGCCAATCTTGCTGTGCAAACTTTACCCTGTCCGCCTGGCTAGTCCTCTGTCCATGGTGCTAATTCCTGCCCCATTCTCCTGTGGGTTCTCAGGACCTAAACTCACAGAAGTGTCAAATATTTCTACAACTTTTTCTGATTTTTAAACTGTAAAAAGAAAGCTGACATACTCCTTTCAGAATGGAAAGTAAAAAAAAAGGCAGTGGGCAGGTTATATAATATCAACACTTCTTATGCAGAATTTAAATAGCATATTTCCAATATTACGAACCTCCCCAAAGCTGGACAATTAAAAATAGTATTTAATTCATTCCAGAAGGAACACTATGTAGATTTTTCAATCCAAGTTAAATATTGATTCACACACATAGCCAAACTACTTCATTCACTTCATTTAAAAAGTTACTAGTAGTTTGCAGAGCCTTTAATTACGTTCAAGTCACCTCTTCTCCTCCTGTAGAAGGACGCTCACATGAGGGAGTTATTTATCTTAAACATCACTGTCCACAGCAGCTTTATGTATTCCTGTGAGGAACATATTCTTTTATGAGAAAACTTCAGTAAGATAGCCAATTGAATTCTTAAATTTTCAGCTTTGAAAAGCATTACTTTGCAATTTTATCAACGCCCAACTTGTCTCCACGCTTTCAGCAGCTCACCAAACTTGCCCCTTTCTCCCTCAAGTCAGAATAGTGCTAAAGGCTTAGGAGAGAATGTCAGAGCTAACATGACTTAATCAGAATTTGAATATCTTGAAAAGACTGTTTATCTAATGCAAGTTTAGGTGCTGAGGATAATTCTTTTCCTTAACTATGAATCAAGAGATGTTGATTAAAATTTGTGCTTAATTTAGGTGGAATGTTTGCACATAGTCTTCATTTATCGCCAGAAGTACAGTGTGCGTTAATGTTTCAGGGCATGACATGTGAAATTCAAAGTGAAGTCTACATTCAGATATCACTGTTATTTTATTTTTAAAAGTTGGAAAACTAAATGTTGCTTATTTATTTCAAAGTTTTAATATTTAACAACTCTCTATTTAAAGAGTAAACTACTGGTTTAAAATATTTTTCAATTTCCCGAGTAATCTGTGCTATCTACAAAGAAATAGACAACATGTTGAATATCACAATATCTTGAAAATATTTTCTTTTCTGCCAAACTGAGAAAAAGAACATAGACCGAATCTCTAGAATTTTTTTTTTTGCATCTTGATGAACAGCTTTATTATTTCCCATGTAATTTCCTTATTAGTATCACCAATAAAAGGTACTTATGTATCTACAAAGGTAAGGATTTTCTTCAAAGTGCTACAATTATACGAATGTACAAAACCAATGCAACATTAAAGTGTGAATATAGTCACAAGGAGAAATTACGGTTCATTTCATATATAATTGCATAAACCAAACAGTACTATGCTTTTGTCTAATATATATATATATACATATGTATATATATGTATATATATATATATATATATATATATACATACATACATATTTTCTGTGCACAGACATGATAGGTGAGAGGAGCTGGAGGTATACGACAGGAAACTCAGTCTCCTGTTATCCATACTTCTATTGGAAGTAGGGATGCAGTATTTTTAATATTTAGCCTCTTGGCTTCATTTGTTCAGTTTACTGTCTTTTTCTTATTTTGTGTCTGTAGTTTCCCTAGAGATATTTAAAAGTTTTAGTTGCAATTAAGCCCCCATGGACCTAATATATAAAAAGTAGGGGGTAGGAGCTAGGAAACGATGATTATAAATGGTAATTATACATACAGACTTAGGCCCCCCTTTCCAACCCCAGTTGTTTTTAAGCAAAGTATTGTAACTTAGACACTGCTACACAGGTTAAATGTGAGATAAACAGGTCCCTGGTTCTTTGCATTAGTCACTTATCAAACTCAAGGACACTCTCAAGGAACACTGATTTACTTTCCACTTCCAAGCCATTTTGCTCTCAAACCATCTTTCTCTTTCCCTTCTGACATCCCACCTTCCTGCAATCTTTAATTCTTACTGGTGACTTCCCTCTCTTACATTATCAAGGACAGCGACCAGTAGCAAATAAACAGGTAAAATAATATTTGAGAGAAGATAGATTATGTAAGAAATATATGTACTCTCTAGGAAGCTGGTGCTATCTGTCAAGACCGAAAAATTCCATCTGGAAATGAACTAAGTTAGGTGGATATTGTTTCTTCTCATAAATAAATCGAGGCAAACCCGGAAACCTTACTTTCACTTAAAAGATAGAAATGAGTATGAATAAACCTGTATTTCTGCCTCCTGAAAATTAATAAAACATGGGGTTGGAATCAAGGAATCTTAGTCCATAAAGCAAAGACATAGCACTTGGTCTATTGGTAAAACTTTTGAATACTCAAAAAACCTTGGTAAAGGCTGAACTATCTTTACTGTCAGCAATCCATGTGTGGTCCAAGAACTGTATTGCCAGCGAATGCAGAGGAGTGGCTTGTTCTAATTTTATATACAGCTGCTCTTTTTACCTTCAAGTGAAGGACCTTATTTCCACTCAGTACCTGTTTTTCTGTACTGGATGTTTCTGCTAACCCTTTTCTAGTCTGACATGAACTGAAAGCCAATTCAAACTGAGCAGCTTGAACTGAAACAAATTTTTAATTTTCATTTTTATTCCAAAAGGAGAGAGAGAGAGAGAGAGAGAGAGAGAGAGAGAGAGAGAGAGAGATGTGCACATATTAAAACAGAGAAACATACACACAGTTACCTAACATCTGACACAGATTTACGAATTACTGGAACACAAACCGAAAAAGGCATGCGGACAAGTCATGGGTGTGCGTTCATCCCTCTCAGATCAAAGAGAGGAGCAGGAGCTCTCGATGACTCATACATACCGGACAGTTTACTATCATAAAGAAATATGCCAAAGATGCAGTCATGAGGGCAAATAAAAGCGAATCTTTCGGAAGAAGAAAGACTTAAGAGGAAAATAGATGGTGCCATATCGCAAACTCTCATAGTACAGTTCCACCCTCCCACGTCGCTCTCTCCCAGCTCTTTTTGCTTCTTGCATTTCCCTTCGCCGCCAGCGTTAAGTGTGTACCTCCCCGCACAACTTACCTTGAAACGGGACTCCATTGAGCTCTGGAGAGTGACACAAGTCCCTAGCCAATCGCCGAGCAGAGCTCCGCCCGGGCGGCCTCGGTAGAAGCGTCTGGCCCAATCAGGAACCTGGGGCGATGAGCAAGTTGCGTTGTGGCGCGACTCGGCGTATACTTCCGCGCGTGCTGCCCGGGATAGGACTCTGGCAGAGCAGCTGCACCCACGGCAGTGCGGAGGCAGAGAAGGGGTTGGTGATACGGTGCTATAAATCTGTGGTCCAGTCCACCTCCCTTTTAAGACGTCCTCCCCCCTTATTTCTGTTCTCACTTAGAGATGCAGCAGCTTACTCCTGTAGCGACCTACTAAAAAGCAACAAGGAGAAAGACATCGTCTTTTTGAAAAAACGTTCTTTCGTCTCTTTTCTTTGTTCCTTGGTTTGTTTTTTTCTTGCCCCTTTTTGTTTAGTTGAACGGCAATAGGAGTAGTCTCTCCGTCTTTTTAAACTCTCTTTTTTAAGTTTCCCCTCCCCTTTCATATTTTTTTTTCACCATTCCTTTTAGCATTGGACTTTGGGGTCGAAAAGCATTTCTTTTTATTTGCTTCTTTTAAGCCGAGCACAGTTTTAGGTTTCGTGCTGTCTTAAGAGAACTATCCAGCAGCTTCTTGCTCATCCTTATTGGGAGAACTGCACCGTTACTTTAAAAACACACATACACAAAACCTTAAGGGAGAAAGGTAAGTTCCGGTTTGGTTTCTTTAATCATTAGTTGCAGCGATGCGCTGGCAAACCCAGAAAACCTGTAAGTGAGCGGAATACAGAATGTGAAGTTCATTGCACATGTTTGCCTCATTTCAAAGCGTTTGGTTTTTTTTTTTTTTTTTTTTTTTTTTTTTTTTTTTTTTTTTTTTTTTTGTTTTTTTTTTTTTTTTTTTTTTTTTTTTTTTTTTTTTTTTTTTTTAATTCTTGAGAGCCAGACTAAAAGGCAGTGGACGCATGCTTAACGTACTGAATTTTCGAAAATGTCACTGGCAGAAACTTACGTGGTAAATGTGGTCAGGGTACAGGCCGGGCTACAATGGGAGGCTAGAGGTTGAGTGAGCTTCGGGGTCGAGGTTGGAAGTTCATTTCGTGGGAAGAGAGGGATAACTTGAATGTTGCGGGGAATGCATGCCTCCACTTTCGCAAAGGAATCAGAGGACTGGGGAAATCAGAAGCCTGGACTTACTTGCAGATTAGACCAGGGGGAAAAAAAAAAGCCCTCTGCTTAATTGCATTAACCAGATAGCATGTGCTGGGGAGCTGAGATTGCCAGATGGAATTTAGATGCTGCACCAGGCAGCGAGTTGTAGTTGAGTGAAAAAAGTACATACAGCCTGAGGGCTGGGGCTGGGCTGGGGCTGTGGTGGTTAGAACCTGTCAAAACTCATCCTTGCCAGATACGAGGATTCTGATTCACGGGTTCCAACGATCGTAATTCAGATTTAAAAGAAAACTGCCAATTTGGGGCCGAATCTTTGAGCCTGTACCGGATATGAGATTCCCTTTGTTCAGAAAAGCGTAAATAAGATCCTTGGAGCTGAGTGTGTTAAGTGGCTGCTGCTTGGGAGCCTCACGGTGCTGGGCGCCGGGCAGCGGATTCCAAGCCCTGTCCTTGGTCCTACGCCGCGGAGCCCGCCTTCCCGGAGAGGGGGACTTACTGGCAGCCGCGAGGCACCGCAGCTACCCAAGGAGCTGAGTTGGCTGCATAGCCCTCAGCCCCTCCTCGCAGCTCCCCTTCCTGGAGTAGCTATTGTTAAAACTGACGCCGGTAGAAAGATGGTCGGGGACGAGACGCTGGGCAGACAGGCACCCGCTTCATTTTAACTTTTGTGATTTCTCCGGGTGCAGGGGAAACCAGCCGGCTTTCTACTGCGAAAGAGCGAACCCGGGTAGACGTGGGAAAGGGGGAGGCTGCTCGCCGGGCGGGGAGGGCGGAGAGTGGGGGGAGGTGGTGGCGGACCAAGGTGCTAGCTTTGCCTCGGAGAAGTTTAAATTATTGGCACGAGAGGGTGTGGGCGAGTGTGTGCGTGCGAGCGCTGAGTGGTGCTCGAGACGCAAAGTATGGGGGCAAGGTACAAAGCTGGCCGGGGTGGTTCGTGCTCCCTACCCCACCCACACGGTGGTTCGAAAAGCCAGCGATCTGCCTGCCTACCCCCTGACTCGACTCTGCCAAGGGCGTGGGGGCTAGGGATGGCCAACTGGCAATGCCCACCCTGGAGCTCTGTGGCAGACAGGACTTCTGATGGCCATTGTTGCTTAATTTATGCCCAGCACGTTGCTGCCTACCCACCTAATTCACGTCTATAAAGAATTAATAGGAGAGCTGTGCTACTGTGGTAGATTAGGGGTGGCTACGTCCCCTACTTCCCGTTTCCTAGTATCTGTTATCAAGACTGACCTCGAGATCGGCTATCTTCTCTCCTAATGACAGCTTCAGATCTGGCTTTATTGTGGCGAGGGTGAGAAAAGTAATCAGCCATTTAGTGCTTCCTCTTAACGCTGCTGGACAGGGATTATGAAATGTCCCTGAAATGCATGGCTTCTGCCCCTTCCCCCACTCGTGTACAAAACATTCCATTTGGCTAAAGATTCTGAACCTTCAGCCTTTCTCCACACCCCTGTTTATTAGAACTATTCCCAGGAAGAGTGTGTATGTGGGGGAGGGGGGCATGCATTTGTTTTATTTTCTAGGCCTGCTATTAATGTAGACTTAAAATGAAGGTGAGTGGGAGAAGTATAGCGCGGATAACAGGAACCCAGCAAAACGGCTTCCTAAGTGATAATCACTTCCTAAAGGCCGGGAAAAGGGTGCCTGAAGGAAGGTCAGGGATGTTTGAGTTCCAAAGATAATCCTTGTAAAATGGCTTCTTAAATGGGACATCTGAGAGATTTGTCAAAATTGAGCAAACAAGTCCGCAAAAAAAAAAAAAAAAAAAAAAAAAAAAAAAAAAAAAAAAAAAAAAAAGAAAAAAAGGAAAATGTTGAATGTTTCAAAGTCATCTTTTAAGAGATTAAAAAGCCATTCCCCTCTGTTATCACTGCCATTTCCTGAACCTATCTTAGCAGACCCTCGTAGGCTCCCCGGTCCATCTTTTAACCAGTGGCTTGGGCAGTCCCTTTATAAAGCTAGCACGTTTTGGAGTTTTGGAGGAGAACGAAGAATGTAGACAGAGGTGGTTTAGCAGACTTGGAAAGTATCTGTTGAGAGAGATCTCCTAACTTCAAGCAGACGTCTTCAGAAAGTAGAGTGAAGGGCATTGGAAGGGTTTCAGGTCTAGATTGGGTAGGCCCATTCTCTCCAACATTTCAAAACTGGCATTCTTAGCAATAATACATGCCTGGGACCGGAATATTATGATTAACTGTTTAGAGGGAGGTCAAAGAGGCACAAGCGCTTTGAGCAGTTTTCCCAGGAATCCACACAAAGTCAGTTAAGGTCATTTAATTCTAAATCTGATTTGGGGTGACACAGAAATGCTGATGTTGAATCAATTAGCCATTTCTGTTTTCCCCAACCAGGGTCTTCCAAATTGAGGATGGCCTGTCTCCATTTTGACCATAATCGTTTACCACGCCTGTTTTCACTTCCCTCTAGAGGGTAAATTAGCAACCCCCCCCCCCCCAGCCCTGGGTTAGAGGAGTCCTCCCTCCCCGCCCGTCGCGTGGGGGCGGGGAGCGCTGGGCGCCCTTAGCGAACCTTGCTGCATCAAACCCGCATCATGTCCTTGAAGCTGTAACCTCCGTCACGTTCTTGCGGCGACACGATCGCCCACTGTTCAGTTCTTTCCTCCTGCCTCCTGCAATTTCAGGTAGGTATGACAGGTGATGTTTTTAAAATGTAGTTTTCTAGAGGGAAGGGTTAATACTTTTCAATAATAGGGGGAAAAAAATAATCCCAGCACGACAGGTGCTCTGGTAATTAAACCGCCAAGCAGGTGTAAAATATGTGCGCGGCTCTGTCTCCCAGTCTTGGGTCTGAGTCCTGGGCAGACGCAGTTTTTTTCTGGGTGATGGGGTTTGAGCCCAGGGAAGGAGCGGGCTAGGGATGGTCGGTCTTCGGACGCCCCCTCGGAGTTGGGCCTTTTTCCAGCTGGCGTGGGGGCACCGGGAGGATGTGGTTCACGGTAGGCGCATGCAGGTTCGAGTGCAGGATTTCCAACTTCACATCCGAAGCAGAGTATACCACCTCGCTCAGGTACCCAGAGCTTATTTAGACCGCAGATTCTGTCTAGCGAGGTGAGAAGGCGCAGCAGGGCTAAGCCTTTAGTTGTCCGTCGAGGGACAGGACCTTTGGGCTTTGGACGAGGGGGAGGGGGAAAGAGCCTTTAAAAATTCTTGAAAAACACGCATTCGGTGTGTGCATCTAGACCTACGCTAGGTACACGCCCCTGTGTCCAGAGTGACCCCTGCCCAGGGCGGGGTCTCCTGGGTCACCGCTCCGAACCTCTCGGCGCGCCTGCAAACTTGCTCGGGCGGCCCCGGGAAGCCGGGTGGAGGAGCCTGGCGGGAGCCTGTGCCCCCGAGGGTGGCGGAGCTCGGCACACGCGGGCCGGCGGGCGGCGTGGCGAGCTGGGCTCGGCCCCGCCTCCTGGCGCGCCGCCAGGCAAGCCCCGCCTCCCCGCCCTGCTACAAACGGCGGGACCGCGGCGCCCCAGCGTCACTGAGGCAGCAGCCGGCCGGCAGGGCGGGGTTCCGCCGCGCTCCAGTCCGCCTTCCCGCCGCCGCCAGCGTGACTCCCCCGAGCGGTGCTGTCGGCCGGCGGCGCGAGCCGTGGGAGCTGCAGCCGAGCCGCAGCAGGCAAGTGTGGGGGGCGTGGGTGGGGGCGGGGCGGCCGCCCCTCCGCTGCCTCCAGCCGGGACGCCCGGGCCCGGACGCGGGGTCCGCCGCAGCGCCCGGGCAGCGGCCGCGCGCTTCGCCTTCGCCTCCGCCCGAGCGCCGGCTGGGCTGGCGACAGCGGAGGTAGCGCCCTCGAAGTTCCCGCAGGGGGCCGGGGCGCCTGGCACCGCCCCTCCCGTGGGTGCGGGTCGGCGCGGGGGGGAGCGCGGCGGGAGCTGAGCGGGCCCGGGAAGCGGAGCGGGGCCGGGGGCGCCAGCCGCGTGCACGGGCGTGGACGTACTCTGCACCGCGGCGTGTAGCGCCACCGGGAAAACTGCGCCCAGACGCAGGTGAGTGCATCGGAGGGATCGTGGGGGAGGGGGCTTCCCGCCCCGGCGCAGGCTCTCTGTGGCGCCTTCGGCCGCCCTGTGGGAGGACACGCCGGTACTCTTCGTGCCGGAGCGCGGCGGGGCTGTCTGGCGTGCGCCCACCTGGGACGGCGCCTAAAGACTTGGAGAGGCCACGCGGTGTGCCGGGGTAGCGTGAGGCCGTGGGCGCTCGGGGCGGGAGCCGCGGCGATGCCTGTCGCGTGTTAGGCGCAGCGGCTCGAGGTTGCAGCTGGCGGTCGCATCCCGGGTCTGCCCGCGCGCCAGTGGCGCGAAGCACGGATGGATGGATGCTCGGCTCCGCGGGCTTCGGGTTGGTTAGCTAGCTAGCCTGCTTTAGGTAGCTCACTGTGCTATTGCTGCATTCACTCATGCATTTGTCCGGCCGAAATCTCCGAGGCCTTAGTGCCAGACTGGTGAGCGCACTGGGGAGACCGAAGGAGCCAGGCGGACCGACAGAACTGGTTTACCAGCAGGTGCAGCGGTGACAATGACCAGCAGGCATTCCATGGAAAAGCAAGCCTACCAGTTATTCAGGGCTGGAGCGCAAACACCATGTCTCTAGGCATGAGCTGAGGCTGGAGTTTTTTCCTGTCCAGACCAGCATTTAAAATTGTATGCATATTTAATATGCCGTCGTTGTGATGACAACTTCCATCTTCAGTCTTCTCTTTACATTTTCTGAAATTGTGGGAAAAGGTGGAATTGCTACCAGTTACGTGCTTTCTTTAAATTTCTTCCTCCAAAGCGGTGCTTAGCAGTGCCGAGAGACAATACCGTCTGAAAGGACAAAAGAGTCTTAAAACAGTTTTTCTTTCCATTTTATCCGTAACCTTAAGAATTCTGTCTTCACAAAAATGTAGTTCAGTGTCAAAACTTAACGCAAAAAGTCCATTGACTTGAATGCTAGTGTTTTCCCCATTCCCTTAAATGAAACGTGCCTTTTTGAAAATATTGTTTAGTTGCTTTAGAAGACAGCCTTTTCTAGAACCATTTGTCCAGATTCCTTGCATTTCATATTTGTGCGAGGTGGTGATCTTTTGGTGATCTTTTGATGGAGGCTGACCTGTAGTCTCCATTTTGGAGAGCAGGTGAAAAGCTCTCCAAGATCTGTATCTATCTATCTTTTTCATCTGGCCCTCTGGGCATGCAAATGGAGACAGTTTGCTGAATGGCTCCAAGTATTCCTTTAATTATCTTCCATCCTTGGGGGAGGTAGAAAAATCGATAAAGAAACACATTCTCACTACCCCCCCCCCCCAGCCCCATTTTGTGTTCCTGTGATTAAAACTGGCTCCTTGTTGCCTTTTTGGGTGACTATGTTGTCATTGTCACTTACAAGGTACGATTTTTTTGTTTGTTTTTTTTTTTTCCCCACTTCAGAGGGACAATTAGGTGTTTAAGGCTCTAGTTTCCTACCAGGTCTATAGGTGTGTTTCCTCCACAGTGTAGTGCTTGGTGTTAGGAATTAAGCCTGTTCCAGCTGCTCAGACTACTTGTGTAGGCTGAAAACCCTCAGTACTGGTCAGTATCTGCCAACCCACCTGTTTACCTGTTCGCTGTGGAACCTGTTTTACTTACTTAGGCCTAAGATACGCTACTCAACGGAAGTCTGAATTGGTTCTGAGTTTTGGCTAGTTGTTTATAGTTTCTCTTCAGCAAAGAACAAAGTTCAACCCCCCCCCTTTTTTTTTCTGGTATGTGTGTGTGATTTTAGTTAAGACTCCATGCATAGTAGTAGGATAAGGGAGAACTGGGCAGGAAGCTACAATTCCTACTCCCATTCCTTGCCATAGCCTCCCTTCTTTTTACAGACAGGTGGTTTTGGCTGAACCCAAGAAACTATCCTCAGCTGTTGGTGCTTTTCTTGTTAACATAATAAATTTTTTTTTTCTTTCCCATTTTCTCTTCTAGAAACAAGTCCCAAGTTCTCTTTAAAGGACACAGCAGAGCCATCCAGAAAACCCTGACTGCTAAGTTATAATCAAGTATTTCTCTTGACTTGAAAAACAATTTTTTTTTAAGCCAGTGACATTTTTTTCTGGTATTCATATAGTATACGAGCACCAGCACCACTGTGATGAATTATCCTTGGGGCGTTGGCCTTTTTTTTTTTTTTTTTCCTCTCCCCACTAAAGACCTATATACTCTGAAGTACACTGGTCATTTTTAATTGCTTGACTCACTGGTGGGGTCAGTTCTTTTGCTCTCATTTAAGGTCTTAAGTCCACCACCTTGTCACATTCTCATTAGCACCTTCATCATCCGTGATATTCATTTGGAAGAGAGAGAGATTCATTTGGAGTGGGGGAAGGAGATGCTGGTGAGCATCTCAAACGGATTAGGTTACATTTCCTTTAGCATTGAGTGGGGTGGGTTGCCTCCGAATAGGTGGGCTTACCTTGGGCCTGTTGTTCTACCCCGAAGAAAGATTTTCACTTGTAGGTGGATTAACTCAGTTCTTCCTGTTGCGCTAGAGCTTCAACTGAACAGACCACATACCGAATTTCTGATGGTTTTGTTTATAATTTAGCATGGTACTGCTTTATGCATTCTGGGATTCTGAACAGTTTTATAACTCCTGTTTGCCTCACACATTTTGAAATTAAGAGTTTTTTGAACAAGGACACTTTGTTCTTATGTTGCGTTTGAGCCTATAGATTAGCATATCATGGTTAGGTACTTTATTTGTGTGGTCATTCTGTGGATAACTATTTGCAGGCTTTTGTTTACTTAAATTGGGGTGCCACACCCTGTTCTGGAAGACACAAAAGTACACAGAATATTCCCTGGTTTGGGCCAGTTTCATTCACTGATGGCACAGAACCCGAATGTTGTAGTTAAATGACAAACCTGCTATCGCATATTATTCTAATTTTGGAAGAACAATTGTGTGTTTACTTCCTTCAAGATGATAGCTGGTTTATGGCTAGTTTATTTTTGGCTTTTAAGCAATATAAATTGAAGTGGAAATGGGGAAACAATTTTTTAAGAGTTTTTGCACATGTTTTAATGTAAGCTTAAATGACAACTTTTAGAATCAGTAGTTGAAGTTAATATATTGTAAAATCCCAAGTCCTAACTAGCACTTAGGAAAAATTTTAGTAAGAAATTAATGATTTGATATTTAGCTTGGTTATGTACTTCATAACTTTCACTGTAGTAAGGCCACGAGGAAAATTTCTCATTTCAAGGGAAAATTCCCTGTGCATTTGATCTTATAATGCAAAACCAAAGGCAATTCTTAAGTGGCAACACTAGCCTAGATGCATTCACAGCCCAGTCCCAATATTGATTCTACGTTTTTGGACATTTGTGTTCATAGAAATAATCCGCTTTTGACAGGGTGCTATTTTCTGAAACTATACATGGGGCTTGGAATGCATCAGTTATACTGATGTTCTTAACTTTTTCAGTTTTGGCTCTTGTGTAATAGTTTGTGGAATGACAGGTTTCCTTTTAAGACATCTTCATGTCTAGAAGATTAAGGGCTTTGGGAAGGAATGTGACATGGAAAACGGGCAATACAGTCATAAGAGGAAGTGTCATGGTATTAAGACAAAATCAGTTTATAGTTATCTCATTAACAACAGATTAACTTCTGGGTTTAAAAAATATATATATTTAAATAGGAAGTTTTCTATTGTACATCTATATTACCAGCTTTTTATATATATTTAAAATATATATATATATTTAAATAGGAAGTTTTCTATTGTACATCTATATTACCAACTTTTATGGTGTCACTTTCTGATTGACGGTTAGTAGTAAATTTGACAGGTAGCTCCTAATTCCTACCTCTGAAAATTTCTTAGTTTAAAAAAAATGACATTTTTTTTTCCCTCAGTGAACTTAAAGAGTAAGTACTTAAAAGAGTGTTTTTTTTTTAACAAAACACTGAACGTTTTGTCTCGGTGCCGTGTACAATTTGAACTCCTAGGTGGAGGCATCTATATTTGCTTCCTAGTCCATTTCAATGGTGATAGATGAATGCCAGACTTTTTTCTCTAACTTAAAGAGTTTGTCTCAGAAATTTAATTTAAAATAATTGGAGACAGAAAGTTGAAACAGATTAGTTATGTTTACTTTTTTTCCCAAGACAGGGTTTCTCTGTGTAGCCCTGGCTGTCCTGGAACTTGCTCTATAGACCATGATGGCCTCAAACTCACAGAGATCTGCCTGCCTCTGCTGAGATTAAAGATATGAGCCAACACCCGGCCACTTTACATTTTTTTTAATAACATTTTTTAATAGCAGGAATGAGTCTGTCATTAAAAAGGGAGAAATTTATATTAACTGCTCTTTTTCTCCATAGTTCTGTTGCTGTGGATGTCCATTTTTTTTTTTTTTAAATAACGTTTAAAGTTATTGTGTTAGTGTAATAGTACCAGTTTCTATTTCTGTAAACAACCGGCCTGTAAGCTGTTTATTCAGGATGATATTTTCTGTTTTATTCACTTTCTTTGAGCCAATGGCAAAGTTACCTTAAAGTTTTCCTTAGACACTTGATTGATTTTATTTAGAAAAAAGGGTACCGGCTGCAGTGTTTTTGGTTTTCGATATCTCCTTATTGTGGAGTGTACAAAACACCAAAGTGTAATATTTAGGATCTGAGCATCTGAGAACGTTTCATCAAAGCTTGGAGGCCTGTCTTGGTAGAGAAATGCACACACAGAAATTTCATAGCATTTTTACCTTCTTGCATTTGGGAACAAAGATGTTTGAAATTAGATTATTAAAAGCTGGAAGACAGGGTTTTAGCAATTAGAATTGCAGTATTCTGACAATAGTTTTGAGAGTACATCTCTACTTAAGGTATCTCTGTGAGCTTGAAGTTTTCTTTGAAGAATGGCTCCATTTGTTTTAGGTTCCTCTTGTTTTGGTCATTAAATATCACACATTGCTGCCAGCTTTCTGCTGAGTTGCTTTGCCTCAGTAGGTTTTGTCACTTAGGTTCAAATTCTTAGCTTAGCAGGGTTGTAAAATACTAGGCTAGGATGCAGACCTTTCCAGTGTCAAACTTAGTTCTTTGTCCTGGATCTTTTAAATGCCTCTTCCCCCTCCCCAACCTCACTTTCTTCATCTCAAGGACCAAGATGAACATATTGATGAAACTGAAGTACAAGTGTTTAGTGAACTGTAGAAGTGGCAACTCTAAGTTAGTTTACATGCTTTGAGCTTTCATTGTGTTGTTTACAAACCTTCTTGAAGTGATCCAGTGTCTCTGTTTTTGGTACTTGGGACTGAACATGATTTCACATATGTTCACAGTACTTGTAAAACTTGCTAATCTGTAGCCATATAACACACCCACTATGTTAATTTTTTTCCCATGGAAGAAAAGAAAAATCAAAAACCCTAGGAGTTTATTTAAGCCTTGAATATTTCAGCATGGAATATAATGTAAATACATTGCTGATGAACATGGAAGGAAACTTTAAAATGTATTTTCCTTGAAAATATATAGCAGGAATACACATTTTAAAATGTAAATTTTCTCTTTCCATGAGAAATCAAATTGTGAAGCTTGAGCATTTACATTAAAATGATCAGTGGATATTTCTCTGGTTTGAATTTGGCGTGCTTACTTTTGGGGGAATCTATTTCCTACATCACAAAATGGAGTTTATGGGGCACACTGGCCATGTTTCTTTTGGTTTTCCGAACCCAAGTGACAAGCTACTGATCAATGCCCTGCAAAATAAGTCACTTGAGACTGCTTACTGGCTCAGCTTTTAAAGGATGCTTAGGACTATTTTTTTATTCTTATGGCATTATTTGTGTATATAAGAAGTACAAGAGGTATTTCTCAAAGCAAATAAGTCACAGTGTGTTTGAAAATAAATCCAGCAGTTTGGATAAGGTAGGGAAAATATTCTTGGAACTGATCACACTCGGTCTAATTTATTTTGAACTGGTTTTCAAAATAGAAAGTGTGACTTTTCTGTTTCACTGCCTGCTTTACTCTTGGGGCCTCTGGTGTGGGAGGTTCGCCTACCTTTATTGTAGAACAGTCCCAGACGTGTAACATACCGAGTTTGTTATAGGCGTGAACATGTTTGGTACTCTATATTAGGCATATTTCTGTAAGAGTTTCTTTCAGCTCTTCTTTCCTCAGGTACTGCTCACTGCGTGTTGCCTTTTTGTGCCTAGAACCTGGGTCTGGGTCTGTCCCCAAGCCTCAGGCCATCAGAACTTCTTGACTTGTACCATCCCTTTCCATTTTGGTAAATGAGCCAGAACCAGCCACACCCTCTCTCTGTGCCCTGTGCATCAGCACCTATCCCTTATTTACACTTCTGAGCCTCGTTCTCCTCTGAGCTCCTTAGGCTCAGCCAGGGTTAGGTGATAACTTACTATCTGTTCCTTTATTGTCTCTTTCTTCGTGTACTTTTTCATCATTTCTGATGGATGTTCTTACATTTCACTCATTGGAGAGTACCTTCTGTTCCTAAGTGAATCTTTGCTGTGAGAAAGAGAAATGTGTATATTCTACACATGCTTCACAGGCAGATATGACCTGCAGCTATTTCTTTTTTCTTTTTTTTGCCTGAACTCTTATTTTCGTACTTTCTATTTTTTATTTTTGTTTTTTTTTTGAGACAGGATTTCTATGTGTAGACTTGGCTGTCTTGGAGCTCCTCTCTGTTGACCAGGCTGGCCTTGATCTCAGAGATCTCTTGCTCCTGATTCCTGAATGCTGGGATTAAAGGCCGGTGACACCACTGTCCCACTATTTTTTTTTTTTTTTTTAAGTAAGGTCTCATGTAACCAAATTTTCTGGGTAGCAATGGATGACCTTGACCATCTGGCTGTCCTGTCTACACTTCTGGAATGCTGGGATTATAGTTTATGTGGTGCTGGGGACCCAGCCCCAGGGGATGTGCATGGACAGACACTTGACCAGCCGAATTCATCCCCAGCCCATGAACTGTATTTTTAAAAGTTGTGAGTTAGCGTTATCATTATTATTTGAGTTTGGAAATAAGCATATACGGAACCTCAGCCGTATTCCAAAGCCATATAAAGATTTTGTATTTTTGTGAATCATTCCTTTTTGTATATTTGAAAATAATCTTTGAATTATGTTAGATTCATTAAAAATTTAGATCTTGTCTCTTTTAATTCAGTTAGAGAAATCCTGTTTTAATCTCTTTTGCTAACTTTTGGTTGAAAAGCAGTTTCTCTTTTAGAAGACATGTGGGTCTTTCTCACTCTTTTTCCTTTTTTATGTCCAGGGCTTTTTAGAACTTAGAACCCTCTTGCCTGATGCTTGCCACACTCTATATTTTTAAAGATATTTTGGGGTCAGCAGAAGAGTCCTGGTGTTGGGAAAGCTAATAGGATATTATGAGCTGTTTAAAAGAGGCTCCTGGCCTCCTGCTAGCCTCATTGCTGATGGTGTCAGCTTAGAAAAGACATTCTCCTCTCAGATGGCTTCAAAAAGAGCTGATTGGACAGTCTACCAAGTGTGCGATTTATGTGTTCCTCTCCCTTCCTCCCCTTATTCTTTTCAGCCTTCGGCTCTCTCTCCCCATCTTTAGAACCAGCAGGGCACCTCTAGTGCACTCTCTCCCATGTGTGCAGTAGAGCAGGCTGATGCGCCAGCAGAAATAGGAAGAGGCACCACATGTCATGTTTGGACCAATGCTGTAATTTTATTTTACAATAAAGAAGGTGGATATTATTAATCTACTCCTAAGCATAATAGCGCAATTTGAATAGCAGCGAGCAACTTTGGTGTGTGCTAATGTTTAGTGAGATGAATGCAGATGAATGCTAAGTAGGAAGAAAATGTCAATGTAGAGCCTTCCTTTTGGTGGCTTTAAGCACTTATATTTCTAGTTAACTTTTTGTTCAGCCTGGCAAACAGATATGAAGACCTATTCTATCAAGCCAGCATTAATGCAGCTCTGAGGATGAACAATGCCCACAAAGCCCTGCTCTCCTGGCAGCCACTTGAGCTAGGCCAGTTATAACGATGAATCAGAATGTGTCCCTGTGCTGAACATCTTAGAAAAACTCTTCGGAATAATAGGAGCTTAATGCTGGCAGTTTAAAAATTGGCACAGCCTGCATGGCCCAGCTAATTTTTTGATGTTATTTTGAGTGTGAACAGAAATACTGCTTTACTTTAAAAATGACTTTTGCATTAACTATTTATTTTTCGATTAGTACATATACATTCTTAACTTAATTTTGATGAGCATTTAAGTCTTAATTAGACATTTTCCACGATGACCTGATTTTGGAGATGAAATTGTTTGTGTTTGATCATCTTTGCCGTGTATAGTTGAGATGCTTTGCAGGGTGTCTTGGCCTCTAGGTGCTGGTGAAGAATTAAGAATAGGTTTAACACCCCCTCTCCCAAACAAAAACAGTAAAACAAAAACCACTGCAGTAAATGACTTGGCTTCATGTGAGTTGGTGGTTAACTCGTGCTCTGTACCTTTATAATGTGCTTCTGAAGTTTGTGTCTTTGTTTTTACATTGGCAGAATACTCAGAAGCCTGGAAGGCTGTGTAATAGTTTGAGCCATGACAATACCAAGTAGTTAGGTAGGAGAGCTTTGCAGAAATTCATACAGTGTTTCTTAACTGTCTGCTTAGGACAATAGACAGAAAGTGATGCTAATTAATGTTAACCCTACAAGCATCACCCAGGACCCCAAGAATTTAGAGTAGAAACTGAGAGAAGGGAGAAAGTGGGAGAAGGGATTTATCTCTGTGTTCTGGGCATCAGTAAGCAGGCCAGATTCTTGTACACTTCTCTGGGGACAGAAGTGTGGCTTTTTCCAGTGAGTTTTGTTTATGTATTTATTTACTGTTTTTGTGCCCCATTTTCTTTCTCCTTTTCTATGTTTCTGTTCCTTTTGATTCTCTCTTGTATGTGTGATTGTTTCCTGATTTGCCAGGTACTCAGTCGTAGGTGAAAAATACTTAACTTTTAAGTTGTGGCTGCAGAGAGATGCTGAAAATGTCTGGTTCTGCTGTGGGCTCAGAAGAACGGATCCAAAGCCCAAACTTTTCCAGTTTTAGTCTCTCAGTACGACTATGTACCAGCACCTTTCTTTCTTTGGTAAATAAGTTTTTTTTTTCTCCTTTTCTTTTAAAATAAAACTCTCTTCTTTCATTAAAATTTGTTTTATTTGTGTGTGTATGCATGTATACAGAACACAGCATTTGTGGAAGTCAGAGGACAACTTTGTAATCTGTTCTCTCCTTTCCACTTTTACATGGGTTTCTAGATAGAATTCAAATCACTGGGCTTGAATCACTGGGTGGCTGATTCCTCTGCTTGTTGAGCTATCTCACTGTTCCACAGTTTCCCCAAAACTCTCATAAAGGTTGTTTCTTTGGTTCTTTTTAAAAAGCAAACAATAGGCCATATAGTCACTTGTTTTGTGGAGGAGGGATTTGCATATCCTTGTGTCTTCTTCTTGCCCCATCTTTCAGGAGCAATTGTCCTGAGGGTAGGAGGGGCCCAGCTGCCTGTGGCCTTCTGTCATTTCTTGTCCTCCAGTCTGCACATGGCCTTTCTGTAGTCACAGCCTTTATATATGTCTATTGCATTCTGGAAGGTGGTTGAACAGCTTGTATGTCCACCATCTTCTTGATGTGCTGGTTTATTCCTCAGTTGGCACTGGCTGTTGAGGGAATCATTTATTCTTCTTGTTCCACCCTCACCTGGCTCACTTATAAGACTGTTCTGTGGACAGTACGGGGAATGTTCAACTCAATAAACAACACAGCTTTTAGGGTCTAGAAACAGCAAAAATACCTGTTTTTTTTTTTTTTTTTTGTTTTGTTTTGTTTTTTTGTCTTACAGAACTGCTTTACTGCCTGCCCCTTAGAACTCAGAGAAGACTGTCAGTGTGTTGAGAGATGAGCAGCAGATGACTTTCTGTGTACGTTTGATGATTTGATGTGTATCCTAGGAAGACCTGGCATAGCTCAGCAGCAGAACACGTGGCTACTGTGTAGAAAGTCCCCGGTTCAGTCGCCAGCACAGTAGTGAATAAACAAAACTCTCTAACCTAGATCTTTTTTTTTTTTTTTTTTTTTGAAAGGAAGACTCTGCAATCAATAATTAGGAGGTTAGTAATTCACCGGGCACAGTGGCACATGCCTGTAATCCCAGCACAGGGAAGGCAGAGGCAGGTGGATCTCTGTGAGTCCAGAGACCATCCTGGTCTACAAAAGGAGTCCAGGACAGCTAAGGCTACACAGAGAAACCCTGTCTTGAAAAAAAAAAAAAAAAAAAAAACAAAACAAAACAATGAAACAAGCCAAAGGTAGTAAGCCATTGAAAGCTTTTTGGGTTTGGTTTGTTTGTTTCTTTGTTTTATTTTGAGTCAAGAGAGAGATGGAGTGTTTGCTTCCAAGTAGTTATGACTTGGTGTGGCCCCTTGTCATTGCTCCCTCGGTAGTCCCCTTGTCAGCCAGGAGTGTGAGGCTCTAAGAAAGAAGTGAAGTAGGGAAGGAAGGTTCTTAATGACCCCCAAGTCCTGTGCCTCTTCTCCTGCTAGCCCCATTGAAGTTCTCTCTCCCTCTGGCAGTCCTGCTGGCTCTAGTGCCTGAGGCCAGAGCCAGCTACAGGCAGCTTTAAAGCTTGGAGAATATTCGCTTCTGCTGTGAGTGTTTGTGATAAAATGGGTCACCCAGTAGCAGTTGTACCCCATCTTCATCCTAATTGCCTGGTTCTTTAGTGGTGGGCCAGCTGTACCAGGCTTATATTTCTGGTCTCTGCAGCACTTCAAAAAAGGAGATGACCACAAGTTGTTCCTTAGGCTGGTTTTCTACCCAGGGTTAGGTTAGGTCTGAGACTAGGTGACTGCTGGAAACGATTCCCTCACAGGCTGCTCTCGTCCTGGTGCCAGCTGGCAATCTTGACTTGCAGAATTACTTTTTGGAACTCTATGAAGTAAGGACAAGGATTGTTTTCTATAAGTGAGGGAATGAAGACATTGTCTGCAGACTTATTTTTGGATGCTGTTAGGTTCAAGAAGGAAGACTGAAATATTGTATGTTGTATTGTTAAGGAGAGGGACACTCGATAACCCCTGTTCCTTGTAGTACACAATCTGTGAGGCCTGATCTTTTAAGCTTGCTACTTTTGTGAAACAAATGTGTTCTAAGTCTGGTGGGCTTTTAGAAATACCACTGTTTTTATATCAAGGTAGAGAAGAAAAATCAGGTTGAATGTTCTAAAAGATACAGGATGTCCAAACATGAACCAGGAGAAACATCCCTGAAGTAAGAGACTCCTTGCTTCTCTTCTCTCAGGAAGTATCAAGGTCAGCCCTGCATTTCTTCAGCTTTTTTCATGGTCAAAGACATTGGTGCCTCCAAGGGGGAAGAATGCAGATTCAACATAAACTGTCTTCATATCTTGTTCTGTTTACGGTAGAAGTTTAGGACACGTTTGCTGAATTTGAGTGAACTCCAAGAATGCAGATAATGTAGAAACAGACATGATACGGTTTTTTGAGAATTATATCAAGAACGTTTCAGTTGCATTTGTATCAGAATTGGTTTCACTCTCAGCATTTTAGCAAAAATATTACTGTAACCAGTGCTGTAGTTTTACATCATATTCCAATCTTAAGAAAGTTTGTTCATGTGATTTTACTTTCCCCAAAGCTGTGAAGCTCTTAGTTCATGTTTAGAACCTAGAGGCTGAAGTAGCTGCATGCTGACATGCTTTTTGATTTTCCACCTCTGTGTTTACTTTATTACTTCTAGAGTGTACTTGTTATCTGTGTGGGCTTTGTGAAACTAGTATAAACCTAAGTAAGTAAGGTCATCAGATTCAACAGGGTGCCTCTGGCATAAAATTGGCCCAACAGGCGGTGCATGAAGGCAGGGTAGAGCAGAGCCAGCAGGTGGAGTCTTGTTCAGGATACTCCACACTCCTCAGCTGTAACTTAGAACGGTACAAGATGAAGCACACGTTAAAACCGTTGTTGAAAATTCAAGGCTGGATGGGGTTTTACGACAGCTTTACTTCTTCAGTTCTCTGCATGTATGTCTTTTTTTTTTTTTTTTTAAATTGGCATGGACTACCATAGTCTTGAGAAAAATAATTTTCTTTTCATTCGTTTGTGCTTTTTGTTTTGTTTTTTAGACAGGGTCTCTCTATGTGGCTCTTGGCTGTTCTGGAGTTCACTTATGTAGATAAGGCTGGCCTTAAACTCAGAAGAGAGCCTCCTGCCTCTGCCTCTGCCTCTGCCTCCTGACTGCTGGGGTTAAAGGTTTCCTTATCCTTTAGGAATTTTATTATTTATTATTATTATTATTTACTTTGGCTGATATATTTTCCAGCTTTCTATCACTGTAATAAAGTGATTGATGCAATTAAATGAGGACCATGGAGCAAACAGAAAGAAGAGAGGCACACCACCTGTGACCCACGCCTGTCATTTTGTTGCACCTCTAGGGGTCCATTCTTGCAGCACTTCCTGAAGAAGCAAGCCTTTGGGCCCCCTTGGGCCTCTCATCCAAGCCACAGCAGCTAGCTGTTCTTTTGTGTTCCCCATGCTTATTGTTTGCTGTTGACTTAAAGAAACAAGGCAGATTGACTGGCACTTTATTACATAGCTTGTGAACATTTGCAAATGTCCACTATGCCTTTTGGGCAACCAAATATTTTACTGGTAGCTTAAAAATTTTTTTTTATTCTAGACAGAACTTAAAAACAAAACTAAAGAACAACAACAAAAACTTTTCTCTTGGGCAGGCAAGATGGCTCAGCTGATAAAGGCATTTTCCACCAAGTTTAATGACCTGAATTTGATTACTCTGGCCCACATGACAGGGGAGACTGTCACAAGTAGTCTTTTCACCTCCACATATGTTAGCTTGCTCATGAACCCCTCTCCCTGCAAAGTAAGTTTAAATTTTTCCTTTAGGTCTCTATTTTTGTAGGTTTTAAACTTTATGGTTTTCTGGTGGCTCCATGACTTCCAAGAATTTTTTGCTATCTCTGTGATCAATCCAACCTTTGGATTGCTGATCCAATTTTGTTTTGCTTTGTAATACTTTAAAAATGATTACATTACTGGCTTATACTTGGCAGGTCTGTTTGTTTCATGTACAAAGCTAATCTGTGTGGTGAACACCTGTATTTGTACTGTGTGCTGTTTGTAATTGGAAGTACGGAGGAGGTACTCTTTGACACAGAACTCATACTTTGTTGCAGAGGACATACATGTGAAAACGTCTGTTTATTATTTGTAATTATGATTTGTGCTGTGAATGGAAAGAGGCAGTGGGGCTTCCAACCTGGGAGGTGGTGCTCAGGGAAGGTCATTTGTTGACTTTTTTCATCCCTTGTAGCTACTGACTTCTGGCTGTACACAAAGGCAGACTTGTAGTTGAAAATATTTTTAAGTAGTTAGGGTATCAGGAGTGACAGGGATCCTATACTTTTTATTTTTCTTGGTAAATTGGTGAGCTTTGAGGCCCAGAGCTAGTCTGTAACACCTGGTTTGTAGTCACTGTAGATCTTGAAATCTTTAACAGCTGAGATACGATTTTTAGCATTCCTTTAGAGACAACATAATTAGGCAGCTGTTGCTCTAGTAGCTATACAATGAATATGAAACCTAGCAGTCAGGTCTGTGTTCCTGTATCATTTATTCCCTTTACTCATGGCGTTGAAAACAGGCTCTGATTTTGAAGTAAAATAACTGCTATGTTTCTCTTCTTTCTTTCAAGACGGTTTCACATGTATCCCTGGCTGGCTTAGAACTCCCTATGTAGATCAGGCTTGCCTCAAAATCACAAGAAATTGGCATCATATGTGTCGTCGTGAGTGGCTCTAACAGTGCTTCTTAATAATTGCTTGTTCAGGGTGTTGATTTCAGGCAGTAAGAATGTAAGTGTGTCTGTTGATATTTTTGCTTGGCTTAAAAGACTTCATCAAATAATCCGAAGTTTGATTTTGCTTTTGATGGACTTGCTAGTTTATGAAAAAAACTTTTTACAATCCCTCTCTAGCCAGATCTTGCTTGGCAGGCCACTTTATTTCTTTCAAGTTTTGTGTTTCTGTGCATGCTGCCGGTGCCTGGGAGTGTCTAGAAGGCCTTGTTTCCTCGGTTTCTTCCATCCATCAACCATCTTCCTGCCTCCTCTTACTAAGGGTCCCCAGGAAGCCAGAACCTATCTCCAGTTGCTAACCTCTAAAAAAAGGAAAAATTAGTTTTCTCCAGCGGAGTCTCACTGACACACAGGAGGGCAGACCCGTATCCAACAGTAGGTAGCCGACACAAAAGCAACTCAATGGTATTTTTGGAGGTTTTTGTCTCACAATGCTTTGTCTGGACGATGCTTTTTCCTCGCAGATCTTTTACTTATATATTATGCTTTTTGATTTTGTTTGTATGGGTGAATGTATTTCAGTATGTGCTTGTGAATGTATTTCAGTATCTGTATGTGTTTATTGTATTTTGGCTAGCTCTTTTTTTTCTGTTTTATTTTGTCCTGTTCTACTTATTATTATTTTATGCCTGTTTGTATGCTAATGAGAGAAAGAAAGGGTATGGCTTTGGGTGGATGGGAAAGTGGGGAGATTCTGGGAGGAGTTGGGAAGAAGAAACTGTGATCAGAATATGTCCCGCATTTATTTATCTTTAAAAGGTCTTAGTATGTTTGTAATTGTTTTTACAACCATTCTTGCAGTAGAGAGGCTCAGGCAGTATTGTTTGCAGAATCTTGTAAGATCTCTCTCTCTCTCTCTGTGTGTGTGTGTGTGTGTGTGTGTGTGTGTGTGTGTGTGTGTGTGTGTTGGATGTTGAATCCAGGGCTCATACATATTAAGGACAGTCTTTATCACTCATCTACTGTCACAATCATACATTTGCCATAAAATGACTAGAGTTATGTTTGTCCATTCCATGAATCTTTCGGGGTTTTATGTGTGTTTGTAAGAGAATTTCTGAGCAGTCAGAAATGACAAGGAAGAAAGAACAACCAGAAAATGAATCTCCATCTGACTTCCTTTATCGGCAGAGATTAGAAGTAAACAGTACAGTGAATGTATGATATCTTAAAGTAGTTTTCTGGTCTGCTTATTATAGCATCATATTTAGCTGAAATGCTTTTAGTTTCCTAGGAGAAGTTTAAGTCAGTTTCTTTTGTTTTAAATATTACCTGGCTTTCTTTTTTAAAGGAAATCAAAACTTTGGATTCCTTTAGTTTATACTGTCTGTAATTAATGTAACACAGATATGACATTTTTCTAGTTAGATTTTATTTTATCATACTTCTCAGTTCCAGGCATTTATTTATTTATTTATTTATTTATTTATTTATTTATTTATTTATTTATTTATTTATTTATTGAAAATGGTTGTGGTGCTATATGTGACCTGAGTAGACAGGTAGGAATTGGGGAGCTGGTGAGGAAGGAATATTTTGGGGCAGCAGGCTTTAGTTGTCTTAGCTATCTGGGCTTTTTTAAAATGATTAACTAAATGGATTTGAGTTTTTAGGACACTCCTCACATGCTGAGTAGCCACTTCACTTGTATTGAACTTTTACCATTAATTCTGCCTTACACCTGTTTTATTCCCCTTTTGATACTGAGGATTGAACCTGCCATTTTGCTTATGCTTGACAGGTGGAGAAGCCTCCACCTTTGAGCCACATCCCTAGTTCCTTACTGTTTTTCGATAGTCTCACACAGATGTCCTGCCTAGTTTTGAACTCTCTCTGGAGCCCAGGCTGACCAAGTATTTGGACTCTGAGCTTCCTGCCTTAGCCTGTGGAATACTAGTATTCTGGTCCTGTACCACTGTGTCTTGCTCAGTCTTGTTTATTGAACCCAGAATTTAGTGTAGTAGGTTGTTTAATTGTTTTACCTGCATGTATGTATGTATGTCTGTGTGCCACATGTATCTATTACCTGCAGAGGGCAGAAGAGGGCAGATCTTGAACTGCAGTTACAGACTATTGTGAGCTACCATATGAGAGCTGTGAATTAAACCCAGGTCCTCTGGAGAGCAGCTAGGACTCTTAATAGCTGAGCCACATGTATCCCCAGTTTTTCTTTCTTAAAGTAAGTGAGTAAATAAGCAAGTCAACAATAAATAAATAAGTAAATGATGTAAAGTTACACAAATAAAGGTAAATATGTCATGTAATTTTTAAAACTGGCACATTCAACCTTGTTATGCTGTTTATTGTAAAGCCGCCATTACAATATGCATATTTGATTAATTACAGTTAATAAAGTCTTTGATATTTAACCTACTTAACATTTCTGTGTTTTAAAGGGATATCATTTGTTACCATGTGATAATTAAATGCTAGTTTCTGTGTAGGTTAATATTTTAAAGTGACTTTTGTGTTAACAGCACTGTTCGTCTCATCTATCCCCAGGAATAATTAAAGCTTTACTCTCTCCATTTGTAGTCTCTGAGCTGCTGAGTTGTAACAATTTACCTGGACTACACAGGAAAGGAAGTCATGCTTCTATAAGAACTCTGAAATTTTCCCTTTTACATGAATTTATGACTGGTATATACAGCTTCAAAACATGCTATGTTAAAAAAAAAATCAACTGCTCCAGGGTTGGACTGAAGGGGCTGTGTTCACCAGGAATCTGGAGCAGGCTCCAGGGTGACCCCTAGGCCAGTCACCTACTAGCCCTGTGAACTTCCTGTGGCCGCTGGGAAAAGGACTGCTTTCTGAACAGCACTGAGCCTGTGTGGAAGCAGGCAGGGGTTGAGGTCTGAGGTTGTGGGCCAGGCTGTCTGTACACACACGTGGGCACATACAGTCTGCATAACAGCTCCACCTGGTATGTTGTAGCGCTGCCCTGTCATAGAACAGGGTGTTCTAAAGCAGTGCACTTTAAAGCTGTGATGAGTTACACGGCAGCCCTTTCTCCACTGCCTCTGGTATGTTGGCAGTTTATCAGCGGCAGGGTTGTGATCCTGTCACTTCTCATTAATGAAGGCTTTTATTTAGCTTAGCAAATCATATCTCCTGTTAACATCCACGCTCACAAACTGTAAACTTGAAAGAGATGTTTGTGACTTTCTATTAATTAGTAGCCACCAGGGTGTTTTGGCCCTTGCTTGTAGCAATTTAGCTAGATTTCTTCTATTCATATGTGGTTTGTCTTAAACCAGGAAGCCCCTGAATGCCTATAAATCATGTCATTTTTTTTTTTTTTTTTTGAGACAGGATTTCTTCATGTAGTCCTTGCTGCCCTGGAACTTGCTTTGTAGACCAGAGTGGCCTTGAACTCAGAGAGATCTGCTGCTTGCCTGTGCCTCCTGAGTGCTGTGGGATTAAAGGTGTATGCCACCACTCCTGGCTTTTTATTTATTTTTTTAAAACAAAATGATCTAATTGTTTTTTAAAGCTTTCCAGTTATATGGTCATCTCAGTTTAACTTCCATTTTAGACTTCGAAGTGAGGATCTTATTTTGAGTCCTGACAATGCAGCAGTTCAATTCCATTAGCATTTGTTTATTCCTGGCTTGGGCAGCCAAAAGAATAGTCATTCTATCATCACACTTAAAGTGCATTTCTTCCTCTGTGGACTGGCAAGGCTGCACCCCCAGGGAAAGGTGAACATAGAGTCTGCCACTGAGTTCATGCCAGAGAAAGTCGCTGCTCCCCTTACCAGGAACCCTACTTGGAGCCTGAGTCTATGGGCTATATCTGTGCCTGGGTTTTAGGTCCTCTCCATGCATTGTCCTTGGTTGGGGTATCATTCTCTTCAGGGCCCCGGTGGCTCAGTGTTTTTCGGCTCTGTTGGTCTCCTTGTGGGGCTCCTGTCCCCTCCAGGTCTTTCTATCTCCCCCTTCTTTCATAAGATTCCCTGCTCTCTGCCTAAAGTTTGCCTGAGAGTCTCAGCCTCTGCTTCGATACCTGGATCAGTAGAGTCTTTCAGAGGCTGTCTTCTCCTGCTTCTGATGTCTATTACAACCAGTCCTGATGAGACCTGATAGGCTAGGGTCGAAGGGAAAGAGAGGAGGACCTCCCCTATCAGTGGACTAGGGGAAGGGCATAAAAGGAGAAGAGGGAGGGAGGGTAGGATTGGGAGGAGATGAGGGAGGTGGCCACAGCCTGGATACAAATTGAATAAATTGTAATAAATGAATAAAAAAGGAAACAAATTACCATTAAAAAAAAGTTCATTTCTTACCTTAGCAAGTTCAAGGACCTGGGAGAAAGTCACAGCTCAGAGGGGCCCACACCCACAGTTTTGAGCACCTTACACATTCACAATACCTGGGGAGGTTCTCTAGCCTGGTGTCTTAGGAATTGGGATGGAGACTTCAGGCATGCAGCTGTTTACTGACTTGCCTTCACTCCTCCAGAACCCCCTTCCTGTGTGACTTCCTCTTTCAAAATGTGGGCTGATGCTCCAGAGGGATTGGTTTTTGATAAGTTTTCGACTTTTTTTGGTAGCAGTGACTAATTTGAAAAACGCAGCTCGCTGGGTGTGGTGTGCATGCCTTTAATTTCACCAAGGCTGGGAGTTGACAGGGCTAGAAAGTGAGACTCTGTCCAGGAAAAAAAAAAGGTGCACTATTATTGACTGAAGTCATGATAGCTTAAATGTATATTTTTATTCTCTTGTATAAGATATTTTTGTTATGACAGTTGCATGAATGACTGAGTTGAGTTGTTAATTAGGGCTTGTCTTTGTTGAATAGTCATCTATAAAGAAAGGGCTCTCTCTGAGGTAATACTATAGAAAGTAGAAGTTGCCTTGAGAAAGATCAGTGTCTGTGTGTTGAGGTAGTTGGTTTTTTTCTCACTCATACATAGACTAAAAATTTAACCATTAAGTGCTTAGATATGTCATAAGTGCATCATACATGATTTCTGCCCCTACAATAAAACAAAACTGTGTAAAGCCTCCCTGAAGCTCCACATGTGCTTTTGTTTGCTCTGAAATGTTCAAAGCCCTTTATTATCTCAGACATAGGTTACAAGAGTTATACATTTAAATCTTTTTTATATAATTTTGTGAATGGGGTTTTTATACCAAATATATTCCTTAAAGGGTAAAATGGAATCGATAATTATTTAAAAAGGTAATTTTCCTTGTAACTTCAAGGGCATTCAATAAATTGTTGATTTTCACTGTGTTTAGACTTGATTGTTGTGGAGTGCCTCTAGAGACCCTGATGTTGGACCAGGTTTAGAAGTGCAGAAGAAACAGGGCATGGATGCTGAGTGTTGAGTCTAGCCCAATGATTATGGGATGGGCTTTAAGGATAGCTACTGAAATAGTGGGGGAAAGACTCTTGAAGCAAGGTGGAGGGAGGTGCTTCTTGAAGGCTTTATGTAAATGAAGTTTTATGTTCTTGTAGGAGCAAAAGGTTAAGTATGGTGCACTTATTTTTTTTTTTTTTTTAGAGATTTTTCTTGTCTTTTTAAAAATATTTATTTCATGTATATGAGTGCTTTGTTTTCATGTACTCTAGGAGAGGGAATCAAATTCCATTATGGATGGTTGTGAGTCACCATGTGGTTTGGGGGAATTGAACTCAGGACGTCTGGAAGAGCATCTAGTGCTCTTTAACAGCTGAGCCATCTCTCTAGCTCATGTACGATGCACTTTAGACATACTTAAACACTTGATTCTTAAAGAAAAAAAAATTTAAGATTATATTTTTAGGCTCTGTTTGGCCGAATGTGTGTCTGTGTACCACACCAGGAAAATCAGAGGGTGTCAGATCCTTTGGACTGAAGTTATACCCCATTGTGAACTTCCTTATACGAGTGCTCCTGAAGAGCAGCTCCATTCCTACAATCCTAAATCCCTCTCCCACTTTTTTTTTTTTTTTTTTTTTTGAGGCAGGGTCTCACTGCAGGCCTGGCTGGCCTGGAACTCACTATGTAGAATAGATTTATTTTATTTCAAACTCAAGAGATCCTCCTTCCTCTGCTCCATAAGTGCTGGGATTATAGGTACGCATCACCACACACTTTCGATTCCTAAATTAATATGTACTTTTCTAGAAGGCCTTGTAATCGTATGGATTTCTTGTTTGAGAGAACCATGCTGGAGAAAGGGCTGTAGGGTGGCTGGTGAGGAAAGCAGAAGGAAAAGAAGTGCATGGAAAGGCCCTACACAGAAGTGGAGGAAGATGATCGTCTCATCGTGGGGCCCACCACATGCCCAGGAAGAAGTGCCCCTTGGCTCTTTCTATTTAGAAGGCACACAGAAAACACTCCAGCATTTTTATAACCAGTGTGTGCGGCACGAAAGCCTCTGCAATGCTTCTTTGTACTGTCCGGTTGAGGTGATTCGGTTGATTTTTATTTTTTACTTTTGCTTGTAAGTTAGTTTGTTAGTTGCTCGGGAGAGCAGCAGTTAGTAGACTAAGCTTTATGTGTGTTAAAGGGATGCATGAGAAAGTGTTTGCTGACAGTTATGCGCAAGAAGATTCGCAAGCCATGGAACTTTCAACATCATTTATGTAGGACCATCAGGGATCTTTTGTTTATGTAAGTTATATTGGTCAATATTTACTATAGTACCAATTAAGATGAGAAAGTTTTAAAATATTAGGAAAAAATAAGCTCAGTACATATTAACAAAGTTTTTTTTTTATTTTTTTTTTTAATGAGGGATATATGTATGTTTCTTTCCAAAGACAAAAATAATATGGTTAGCAGTTTGTCATGTTTTAAATCCCTTTTAACTCTGGCCATAGTGGAACTCAGCTTTCATCTTCTACGGCAGCAGATGGAATCCAGAAGCAAAGGTTGCATTTCTAGGACCTTCAGGAAGCTCTGTTTCACATTTACAAGAGCAAAAAACTTTTATTTCTGTTTCCTAGATGTCAGGAAATGTCTCAGGAAGGCTGAGAAATTAGTAGTGTACACCTTTAGTCCCAACACTGGGAAAACAGAGGTGGATGGATGATCTCTGTTGACTTTGAAGCCAGCGAGATCCAAGTTAGTGAGACTCTGTTTCTCCATTACCGGTCCCTCACTTTAAACCTTGGCTGGATTCACAGGGGATTGGGGGGCCGGGGGGAGTTCTAGACTGTATTTTGAGTACTGTTGAGTTAGACTGATGGCTTCTTGTAAGAAGTAAAGCCAGGCTTACCCAAGCCTAAAAGGGGAACTTTGAGTCAGTATTGTAGGGCTATAAGTTGTGTCTCTGCAGAGGAAACTTAAGAATATGCTGTGGGGTGGGCATGGATCTCAGTGTGGAGTGCTTGCTGGGCACACTCAAGTCTCTGTGTGGTTCTCCAACCAAGCTGAGATGCGTGTATAAGCATGGAAGTGGAATAGTTACAGATCAGAATGCTGGGACTTGGCTCTGTTGCTGGCAGGTTTTACGTTGGTCCAAATCTTAGGTATTGCTTTCCTTACCTAAAAATTGAGGCTGTGGGCTAATCTTAAAAGTGTGAATGTTCTGTGATTTATGCACATTTTTTTATAGTGCTCTCAACACTTTCTTTCTATAAATACACATATGCCCACACATTGGCTTACACATGCAAGGAGCTCATTGGAAGGTCACATGAGCTAAAAATGTACCTTGGAGTAGTTCACCTAAGCATTTTCTTTTTTCCTGTATTGGTTTCATCGTCCTATTTTGTTTCTTAAATAGAAATTGACTAAATGGTACTGTGGGTGTATATAGAATCCCTGTCTTTGTCAGTTGTTGAGCATGCCTGCAATTAAAAAAAATAAGCCTCACTGTGGAACCTCCTCACTCCCCCCCCCCCCCACCATTAGTCATGGGATTAAGTGGGAAAGGAGGATGGAAACGATGTGTCAGTCATCAAAATTATGTTGTCAGATGCTGATTCTTGCTTGTTGGGAGAAGAAAATGCCACCCCCCCTCCAAATTTATTTTTCTTAAATCAGAGAGGGGTGGTGGCCAGGATTCATGGTTTATCTGTCTGTGGTTCAACATTTAATATTCTGGTAGAATTAACTTCTTCCGGTTGTCAAAAATGTACTCGCTTAGACATTTTCTGCTTTTTGATTTGGCTAACAGTCTGAACATTATGTTGTTAAGTATTAACACTTTTCTGTGCTGGAACCAGATCGAGAAATGTTAGTAACAATAGCATCCAGAACTCCTAATGATGATGATTTCTATTTAAAACTAAAGACTCTCAGTGAGGGTGCCTCTGCTAGGCAGGTGGGTTGTGGGAGAAACTATTGTTGACAGACTAGAATTTCAGATTGTAAGACATTTCCTCCTTTTCCTAAGAAAAGGGTACATTCTTATATTCTGATAGTTTTAGTGTGTATTGAATGGGTGACAGTAAAAATTCCTTGAAAATATGAAATTCAAGATAACATTCCTATGTTTACCTTCCCTTATAGCTTCAGAAATGAAATCTTTAAACTGAAAACTTCTGCCTCATTTAAAAGAAATGAGATACCACTGAGTTCTTATTTTATTTTAAATACTGAATTTGATACTATTTCCAGTAGTGCTGTTACTTTATTTTAATTTGTGTGTATGTGTGTGTTGCTTCTGCTATGACATGCGTGTGGAGGTCAGAGGAAAATTTTGTAGAGTCATTTCTCTACCCTACCCCCAGTACCCTCTCCCTACTACCTACCTACATACCTAGTACCTACCTATCATTCTGCATTTACATAGGCTCTGGGATTGAACTTAGGTCTCCAGAGTGCATGGGAAAATGCCCTTTACCCACTGAGTCATCTTTCTAAGCTCTATTTTGTATTTTTTTGGCTTTTGTGTATATGCATAAACATATATGTTGCAGCTTGAAGTCAACCTTAGCTGTAGTCCCTCAGGAATGGCCTACTTTGTTTTCTGAAAAAAGGTGTCTTGACTGAAACCTGGCTCTCTGATTAAGCTAGGCTGGCAAATGGGCACCAGGGTCTTCCCTTCACCTCATTACTGGGGCTGGAATTACAGGGGTGTGCTGCTACTGCCAGCTTTTTTTTATGGGTGCTAGGGATTAATTTCAGGTCTTACCCATACAAGTATTACAAGTACTTTTTGGACTTAGCTCTCTCTACAGCATCCGTTTCTGGAGTTTTGTATTTGTTTCACACTTAAGGTGTTCTGGGTGGTGTTTTTAAAAGCAAAGAGCTGTCTAGAGAAAGGAAGTATGGAGAGCCGTTGATTCTGTCGATTCTGTCTTAAACCAAGAGAAGGAAAGATCAGAGGGAGGAAGACTGCCTTATGTTCAAAGTATTTAGGCTGGACTTGTGCTTCTTCCATATTGGGTCTAACTTCGAGGGTTCCTGTTATTAAGTGTGTTCCTATTTGAAAATCCCAAATGAACAACAGCAAGAGAATGCCAGTGTTGTTTCTCAATAGCTTTTGTTTAATAAACGATTGTGGGATCACTTGAAGAGGTTTACAGAGTTATTGATTCTACTGGAAGGTACCGTATCAAATAAAGACAGATGGAAAGTCAGTATTTGAATAAAAATTTCTAATCTTGTATCCTATCCTAAAGTAGATTCAGCTTTGAAAAATTTGGCCTGTTGAATGTTTTAGAATTTCCTTGGTGAGGATGACCGCATCAATAGTGTCTTCACAGAGATCAAACATTCTGAAGTAGTTGTTGCCTCTGATAGAGAGCTGAAAGCAGTTAGCTTTAGTAAAGTTGGCAACAATGGATGATCCATGCCCTTTGATAGGCTTATAGGCTTTTTAAATGTTTATTTTAGTTGTATTCAAAGTAAACCAGAAACTTGTTAGTTTTGGCATGGTGTCACACTCCTTACAATTTTTGTGCTTTGCTGATACAGGCATGAGGATTGTGAATTTGAGGCCAGCCTGGGCCTTATTGTGAGGCCTTATATATGAACACTGTCCCTATATGCCCTCCTTTAACCCCCCCCCCCCCCCAAAAAAAAAAGAGATAAAAAACTAGAGGGGTTGTAGCCCACTTTGAAGTTCTCTTTAGATGAGAAAGATGGGGCTGGAGTGGAAGGTCCTCCAAAGGACAGTAACCTGATATTGAATCACAGTGCCACTTGCTCATGCTAGCTGCTTTGGGTCCTGCCATCTTGGTGTGAGCAGCACTCTTGGGTCCCGTGAACCAATAACCTGGCTGTGAGACCTGACTAGATTGTGAAGCTGGGCCTACGGGATGGGCTCTTTTGGCATTTCGGAACTTGGTTTGGTGGTTGGCTTCTGACTTGGTTCCTCAGCCTTGACAAGCTGAGGATACTGCCCAGAAGACTGACAGGTGCTTTATAGCAATGGTTCTCAACCTATGGCTGTGACCATGTGAGAACACACATTTCTCCTGGCCTTAGGAACTGAGACACCATTGCTTCGTAGCAAAATTACAGTTATGGAGTAGCAATGAAAATAAATTTTTGGTTGGGGGTTCTTAAGACTATCTGAACTATGTGTTTTCTGATGGTCATGACCCATAATTTGAGAACAGCTGCTTTATAGGAAAGCTCTCAGAGGTGGGGCTGCATATCAGAACATACATTTTTAAAATGAGATATATAAGGAGACTTGGGGAACTTGATTTATATAATAGAGTTCTGTAAACTTTGCTTTACAAGGCCAGGTCTATCTTCTGCATGCACAGAGCCCCGGGACAAGTACGTTTTAAAAGCAAGGACTCAGTTTCTACTTGCTTAGAAGACTTCTCATAACTTTTGATGAAGGAAAAGCAGATTGAGAAAAACACCAGGCTTAACTTTTCTCCTTTCAACGTTAAGAGGTGCTTCAGGATTTTCTAAGTGTTAATAGTTGTGTGTGTTTTGTGTGGTGTATGGTGCCTGTAAAGAATCCTGGTCTGGCCAGCAGGGACTTGGGTGTGGTAAGGCAATTAAAGGCTCTCAAAAGAAGATGCACTAATTAGTGAGCTGTATCTCTTTCAGAGAAGAAGAGTGTTGGCTGCTGGGAGTAGCAGGAGTTACTATTAGGGATCAGTGACTAAGAATTAATCTTATTTAGCTGCAAGTGGGGATAGATATTGTAATTAGATGTGAGAGAGGAGACGTGGTAATCAGACTTGAAAATATAGGCTGTGAAAATTCTTCCATTTCTCCTCACCCAAGGATGGGGCTGCTTGCCATATTGTTGGGCAAAGGATGTCGGGGTTCTGGTTGTCGTTTTGACTCAGTGTCTTGGGAGAGCACGTTTCAGGATGCTTTTCTCTCCAGAATGGGATGAGGAACAACACTTAGGGCTGCATTTCCAGTTTAAAGATCTAACACTGATGATAGAGCCAGAAGGTGTTGATCCACACACCTGACTTTCTTGTTCTGGGAGATATCCTCCCTCCAGCCCTTTTGTTCTAGTGATGGGTAGTTGTTTGGAGACCCAGGTGCAAAATTATAATTTAAAAAAGTGCTGTGAATAAGATCACATTAGGTTTTGTTAGGCTCTGCATGCTCAGGTTATGCCTGTCATAATTGGGTAATAATTAGTACTTTGGGAAGGCTATTATGATAAGGATTTATTAGCTTTTGCTGCTCTTCACTTTATATGACCACCACCTGGGAGAAAATTTTGTGCACCGATAAGGAAGAAAAATGATCAAGTTTTGGATTAAGAATCTAATTGTTAAATCTTGATTAAATGATGCCTATTAGGTTGTAATTATATCTATCTATAAAAACGGGTGATATTAGATTTGATTGCTGGATTTCCTAAAGCAGCATTTTAAGATAATGAATTTTAATTATTGAGAAAGTACTCATGTAGGTGTATAGCTTTCAGCTTGTAGCTTGGGAAGAGTAGAAGCAGGAAAATAAGACTCTTCTCACTTTGCTTCCTACACAGGACTTCCTTACAAAGCCTCCTGAGCCAACAGAATTAATTTTATTCAAAATACCCACATAACATTCACTGGATGTCAATGCTATGTGGAAATGCTTATGTCAGCTTCATTTGAAGGCTTTTTTTCTGAAGAATGGAGACAAAGTCTGTTATAAAATTTACTTCCTAAGCAACCCGTCTGGGTTTACTCACGCTCTCAGGTTTTTCCATGCACAGATGAACAACCTGCAGCATGACAGACTAAGCTACTGGTCCAAAGGTACAGCGATGACAGGGTGAGATCCGGAACGCCGGGGAATCCGTCTAGTTTGGTGAACCAGCTTGAGATCTTTTAGAATTCTCTGTGCCCCAGTACTGTAGTTTAATTGTAGATTAATTAGTACTGTTGTGCTTTTGTAGCTTTGGGCATAGATTTTATGAATTACCACCTAAGATAAATATGACCTTGCAGTAATTAAAGGAGACACAACTGCTCACCGTTGCCGGAGGCTTTCAGTGGCTCTGTGTTGCCCGTAGACCAATTTCAAGCACTTTCATTCATTCATAGTTCCTCATTTTAGGCTAGACATACAATATTTTACTTTATGATGTAGCCCAATAATTTTCCCTTTGGTAGGCCAGATAATCTGTTTTAACCTCATGCTTTGTGGCCAGTCTAGTATTTCATTACGGCAGCCCTAAATTGTGATTTATTTACTTTTTTCTCTTTTCTCTCAGTCCCTACCTCTCACTGTGTCATTGTCACGCACTCCTCATGCAGCACCCTGTTTTCATTTTTAAAATTATGATGCTTGTGAGCACGTGTACAGGAGTTCTGTGGAAGCCAAAAGACAGCATTGGAGCTCCTGGAACTGGAGTCATTGGTTATAGTAAGCCATCTGATGTGGGTGCTGGGAACCAAGCTTGGGTCCTGTGGAAGACCAGTAACTGTTTTTAATAGCTGAGCCGTCTTTCCAGCCCCAATTTTAAATACTTAAGTTCTCTGTAGTATTTGAGGGTCTGATAAAATGCGTGTTGCACATATTTTATAACTGATGATATTGCAGTTTGTGGTTGTGTTTATTTTATGCTGCTCCTAGTGGACTTGCATATATTTAAGGGATGATTATGTCTTATGGTATAAGGAGTTTTAGAAAATAGTTCTTTTAGTAATATTCTCTTGTTTCAAGTTTCAGAAAGCATTTATCACTTGTTTCTTTAACAAAGGGATTTAAATTTACTTGTGGGCATTAAGTGAAAAGTAGATTCAATTCTGGATTTTTGGCTTGTTGGCATAGCATTTGCACTTTTGTTCCTATTGCTAGTTTCAAAACTTGCCTGGGCAGATGGTAACTGTTGTACATATCAGAATATTGAAGCATAAAGGTCAGGTTGATTCAGCCCATTTCCGCTTAGTGAAATTGGCTACCATGTCATACTTGTGAGTGGATTCTACATGAACCAGCTTTGCAGACTTTCGTTGCTGTTCACGTTCGTTATCACCAGCCACCTTTCAAATGCCTCATGTGTCAGTTGATGTATGCTATACGAAGGGCATAGGCAAGAGATGCTAGACTCTCCATTGCATGTTTGGAATGGTATTCTTTGTTTTGGAGATGCTCAGTTAAAAAGCTTCTTGTGCAGGTAACCAAGTCTGTTAGTATTTATTTGCCATTGTCAGTGTTGGGGCTTCCTATAAGGCTGGTAAACCCTCGGTCCCTTACAGAAAGTCACTGCCCTCCTGTGGTAATCACACATCTTTTTGAACCACAGTGACTAAGCAGCAGAGTTAGAACCTGGCAACTTTGTGGGTTTACTGTTTAGTGTGTGAAGCTGTTTTTGCCTTTTGGCAGTACTTTGCTTTCATCAAGATGATCTCAGCTTTCATTAAGTTTTCATCTAATTGAAAAGATTGATTTTTGAGTAGGTGAGAGTCCTTTTATGTAATGTCTCAAAGGACAGAGTGTGGGTCAAATCACTCTTCAAATGGATGGTAATTGTGAGGAAGAGGCTTTTCAAATGGAGATAGCAAGTTACCCAGAGCTTATTGGAACTAAGAGCTTTTATATGTAATAAGCATCCACATTTATAAGTAACAAGATCTGAAATAAGCCAGTGAAAGCCCAGGAGTCAGGGGTGGAACCATAGTTATGTGATGCCATCGATCACCATTGTAACCCTTGTATTTAAGAATAGGACCTGGACACTTGTCATTTGGTGTTTGGCTTTTGGGTCAATCCTTCCTTAGATTGCCGAATTGATTTACTCTTCTAATTTTTGTGCCCTTTAAAAATGAGGCACCGTAGAGAATCTAAAGAACTAAATGGGCTTTTTTTTTTTTTTTTTTTTTTTTGTATGATACTCTAAAATTTGGTGGGGAGAAATATTGAGATGAAGGAAGTCATTTAGGCATCCTTGTCAGTGTTTCCCCAGTTTGTAAGGATGTGGTAACACCACAGAGCAGCTTGTGAAGAGGAGTGGATAGTGAAATGATCACTTAACTCTTGTAAATACTTTCTTGGAAGCACTAAATAGCAATAAATCAGCTTTCCGGGAGGAAACACATTGTCATTAAATGCCTTGTTTTTCTCTCAGGTTTGTAGTGAACAAAGGAATAGTTTTCAGTAGGAGGAATCTAGGTATTTTAAACTATACTTAATGCAGCAACGTAGTTTCACTGAAAGCTGTATTGTCCTTTAAGGGTCATTTTATGTGAGAACTAATGACTTTTCATGTTTTATTTCCAGCTTAAAACACCTTCTGTTGCCTGTCGTTGTTCTGATCTTGTGCTCTTAGAAAACCTTGTTTATAAAAAATAGAGAAAGAAACGACCCACCTAATGCGTGTTGATGATGGACGTAGGGGTTGTGTTTTTCATTGTTGACTTATAACATTTCATAGAGATGTTTTATAATCTAAACATACTAATTTTACTCTGGTAGTTTGATAGTTGATTTGCAGCAGGCATGCACAGGGTTTATGTGTGTGTGTGTTTGTGTTTTCTGTGAGACAGGGAGATTTGGTTAAGAGAAGTATTAATCTTTGTAGCTTTTTAGATTTTTTTTTTTCTTAAGGAATTATGTACACTGACCAGATACAGCGCTGTTCTCTGCTTGTCATTGAAATGGCAGATGAGAAGGTTAAAGCCTTCTTTGGCGTGTTTATATTCCATTGGTCAGGTCTGTTTCTTAGACTTTAGGGAAGTGAGTAGGTGGTATATTGGCTCTAACAAGATTACATTGCATTTAACCACACTCATTTAAAAATTATTTTCTTGAAGAGTAGGCTTTGCCCAGACAAGCTTTTTGCAATCTTAATAATTACTCTTTTATGACTAATGTTATTTAAAGATGGCTGATATTTTGGAATTCTAGGAAATTTTATAACTGAGTGCATATTGTTCAGCCTTAAGTTTGAGATAAAGGGCTATCTAGTGTGCATTAGAATGTATCCTTTTACCCCTTAAAAATCATTGTCCTCAGAAGCTTTTAAGAACTCTGGCAGGACAGCTTGCCTTTTCTCCTCCAAGGCCTGCTGTACATGTGTTTGGCAATCAATCTGTCATAGAAGTGGGTGGTTCTTTCCCCCTCTTGATGGGAAGCTGATGGCCCAGCCCTCTTGGGCACTTAATGTTCCAGGAAATAGTCACAGAAGTCTCTGAACATTATACTGTTGGTTTGTGCCAGATCCTGGGCCCTGACGTAGATCTTCTAGCCACCATTCTCTGTTCTGTCATACCTACAATAGATGAGATACATGCATCAGACAACTTGAATGCTTTTGGCTATTCTCCATGGACTCCTTGGCCTACGTCTCTGTGCTACCAATAAGAGTACATTTTTATTTTGGTCAGAGGGATGGAAGAACTAAGGCTCTTCTAAAATTCAACTCTCTATACATAGTAGTATCTGTGCATAAAACTGTCACAAAGTTGAAGTCATTGGCAGGGTCCCACAGGTGTGTAATTTCCACAGTACATGGAAAGAGCTCTTGGAGGTCTCTGCCAAATTTGTTACAATGATGGGCATAAGTATACATGGGAACTAATAGAGAGAAGATGGCAGTTGGTGAAAGCACTTATAAAAACATGATGCAAAGCCCAGGAGCAGGGCAGAGACTCTTTTTGTCAACATGTAAAACTGAGAGACAGGTGTTGCTTGCTGGAAGCTGTGGTGTCTTACTGTGTGTTGCTGCCGCATGGATTAAATACATAGGATCCAGCGTAGTTAGGAAGCTCAGTTACTGTTTCATAAAAAGAGTGTGGAAAGGTTTGTTGTGATGTTCTTTGCAGAACTGATGGGGAAGTAATAGTTGGAAACTGAGAAAATCAGAGGCGGTAGTGGGAAGTCTTATTGCTGGGATTGAGGTGGTAGGTTTGGAGAGAAAACAGAGTTTGGGGAGCAAAGGTATGGGTTCCTCTCATTGCTTTCAGACCTTATGCAGAACTCATGACAGGCTTTAGGGATGCAAAGCTGTGAAATTCTTTGCATTTAATTAGGGTCACATCTCCCCAGTTTTCTGTGAACATGGAGCTGAAATTTTAGGGGGCTGTCATAGGTTGACATCCTTTGCCCTAAGAATATAGCATGTGGTCTGTTTTCAAAAGTCACCCAGACCCTCATGGCTTTTCTCCTCCCTCCTCTCAGAACTCATGGACATGCTATGAAATTTATGATTCTTTCTTTCTTTCTTTCTTTCTTTCTTTCTTTCTTCCTTCCTTCCTTCCTTCCTTCCTTCCTTCCTTCCTTCCTTCCTTCCTTCCTTCTCTCTCTCTCTCTTTCTCTTTCTTGTTTTTGTTTTGATTTTTCTAAACAGTTTCTCTGTGTAACAGCCCGGGCTGTTCTGGAACTCACTTTATACTCCAGGCTAGCCTTAATCTCAAGAGATCTACTTGTCTCTGCCTCCTGAGTGCTGGGATTAAAGACATGCACCATCACTGCCCAGCTGATTTTTCTAGTTCTTAAGATACGGAATAAGTTCTTTTTTACTAGATGGCTCTCTGTTTCTGCTAATCTGTAAGCATGAGGAGAGTTAGCCCTGGCCCCTTGTCATAGTTTAACACTCGTGTAACACATCTCTTTCATCTACCACGTATAAAGGAAATAAACAGTGTTTGTTCTAAATTATATGCCAGTGAGACTAAGACAAAAGAAGGAGAAAATGTAGGAGATATTGATAGAGCCATTTTTGACCTGCTTGAGTTTTTTTGTATGAGAATACTAGGGTGGGTAAGTTAAACTGGCCCTGTGTAGCCAGAAGGATGACTCAGCTGTTAAGAGCATTTGCTACTTTTCCAGAGTACCCAGGTTTGGTTCCCATCACCCACATGGTGGTTTGCAATCTTCTGCAACACCAATTCCAGGGGATCCAATGACCTCTCTGGCCTCTATAGGTACCAGACACTCAGTGTACTACACATGCATATACACAAGCACCCATATGGATTAAAAAAAAAAAAAAAAACTTTATTGAAAAAGCCCTTGACTGTATATTTACATATATACTTTTAGTAATTTTAAGTAGTGGTAAGATGAAGCATTTGGAGGGCTTCGAAAGGCAGTCACTATGTACAGACTCAAATGAAGAATAGGCAGAGGGCCAGGTAGCCAGGGATAGTGTTGAGTAGTACTTTCTTAACCTGGAGTCAGCAAAATTTGGATGGTAATAGTAGGAAGCAAAAGGCAACTTAGAATTTGGGAGTTCTATTGGTCAGCTTGGGCTTCTATAACCAGAAAACCAATGATAATGTTGGTTAAACTATAAGCGTTCATTTTATTACAGTTGTGGTGGGTAAGTCCAAAACCAAGGTACTGGGGTGTTGGTAGTGAGTAGAGGCTGTCTTTTTACTGTTGTGTGTTTGTGAGGGTGTGTGAGTGAGGCAGCATCTGAAGTCTCTTTTGTGGGACATAACTTAATTACCCTCTTCTTTTAAAATGACCCTTTTTTTAAAAGCATCTGCACATACTTGGGGCCTAAGACTTCATCATAGGAATTTTGTAAAATAGAGTTCATCCATGGATGGGTATTTTAATCCTTCTAGAAATTTAGAGAAATTTCTAGAATTTCGCTGAGTTGGTCTTTCAGTCTCAAAGGGAAATGCTTTTTGTATGTTCACATTTGCTAAGGGCTTTTTTGCTCCCACCCAGCAGTTGGGTGTTTCCAACCTGCAGGTGAGTGTTTTGTTGGTTTTTCAGTGTGTACAACAGTTTCTGACCAACTCCGTCATTTAGAGTTGGATTTTGACAGTTGATATACAGTTGATTTCTTCTTTAACTTATTCAATTTTATAGTGTGACCCCTTGTTAGAAACCACTTGAAAGTCATCATGCTTATGCTTTAAAAGCTACTTAAACAGCATATGTTAAAAAGGCACCATACTTTGCCACAGGTGTTAAAGAGTGTCTTGGCAGTGTTTTTACAGAATGTCTTCAGGCGTCTGCCTTGCTGAGCTGCTGGGCATGGAACCTGTGGTGTTTATGTTGGAAATGCTGACACTTGAGGGTAGGGTGTTTTGTGTTATTTTTACTCTGCGTACTTAGCCAGATCATATATCTGAAAACACAGCTCTTTAATAGGGCCCTGGTTTTCAACCCGAAGGGAAAGCCAGCACTGGGCTATCCTTGTGTCTGAAGCACTCATATATAAAATGCAAAACCGTAACTCTGGCTCCCTGTTAGTAGCTAATTAGTTTAAGGTTATTGGTCCTAACCTAGTTAGTGGCTGCTTGCCTGTTCCTTCAAGGTAACCATGGAACATCCTTTCTGTTCCTGAGAGACAGCAGTGGGTCTGGCAGCCTTTTTTATTTTTATTTTTTAAACAGTGAGTCCATAGGTGTTGGTGAGGTGAGATAACAGATTTCATTCTAGTTTCATTAGTCAGGTCTTAGTGTGACCTCCTTTTGGTTCAAAGTGAATTCCCACAGCAGCTGATGTGCCTTTAATTAATCCTAAGCAGAAAAATCTGTTCCAAAGTGCAGAAGTACTCTTGTTTTACTGCTAGGCATAGAGGGGTGTGTGGGTCCCTGAGAATGATTTAAATGGCTTGGCAAAAATACCCACTCTCCTTTCATCCAGGCTAGCATTTCTGGGTATTTTTGTGTCCATCTCTCTTACTTACCTTTTTCAGCCACAAAAGCTTATAAACTTATTTAAAGAATTCCTCTGTGACTTCTGACTGGTATTTATTACCCCTGTTAGATCTATTTTGTTTTCAGTACAAAACAAGTGAGCAGGAATGGGATCTATCATATCTTTTAGAGCATTTTTCTAGCTAAAGAATGTTGCCCGAGAAAGGCTTTTGCAGAAAGGCTTTTAAAAATTCTGATATTCAGCTACTGTTTTCTGTCTATGTTAATGGGTTATCCTGGGATTCTACCTGGTCCCGTTAAACAAACAAAACAAAAAATACCCTGTGTTTTCTGGAATTAGAACATGTGCTCTAGGAATGTTATGCCTTTGGCCTCAGTACAAAACTCTATACCCAAGAAAGGGTTCAAGGTACAACTTCAGAGTATGATGGTGTAAGCCTTTAATCCCAGTAGAGGCAGGCAGATCTCTGTGAGTTCAGGGCCAGCCTGGTCAACATAGCAAGTTCCAAAACAGCCAGGACTCTGTAGATACCCAACCCAGCCCCAACCCTCCAAAAAAAAAAAAAAAAAAAAAAAAAGGAAAGGAAAGGAAAAACAGCTTTAGATAGTCACATATCTTTAAAAAATTGTGAAATTTTGTAAAGCCTTAAAAGCTCCAAGAAATTATTTTTATAGCTATATAGCTTTCTTCCCTCTAGACTAATGTTTACTTTTCAAAGAGTAGGAAGGGGAGGCACATTACTGTTGACTCAGGTTTCCAACATACTGACTATAGAGGCATTAGCTTGTAGACTATAATGAGAGAGATTCTTGTTACTTAATTTTTGGGTGGGCAGGGGAATAAAGTAGGCAATGGTTATTATAACTGCTTTGCTGATATAGCACAATGAACATGTAACTCAGAGTCTGATAGACCTGGGTAAGCAATCTTTTGCTGTTCTGGGCAAGTTAATCTTTTGTAAGCCCATTTTTTCATTTGAAAAGCAGGGTTAAAACAACCCGTCTTATTCAGCTGTTAGTATCATATGAGGCTAATGCTTCCTAAAGGGGCTTAGCACACTGCCTGACATATCCTGGCCTAAGCCACTAAGAGCCTTACCCCATCTAGCATTGCTGTCTCCATTTCCGAATGTCCATGTGTTCTGACATTGCACATTTACCGTCATTTACTCACGGTTTTGAATACTGTCTTTCCCATTACAATTTATTTATGGATCCAAGGGCCTTAGTGGTATTTTAAGCCGTTGCAAACTGAAGTAAAAACATACATTTATCTTAAAATCTACTAGGGATAAAAAGGAGGTTCTGAAGAAAATGAGAGATACAGCATCAAAACCTCTTTGAATAGAAAGGTGAATGTGGATATGTGGGTGTAATTTTGGAGTTTTAGTGGCTTAGATTTTCTAAAATATACTCTGCACATCATGCTCCTCCACCCTCTCCTCTCCCTCTCACCATCTTTCACTTCCTTTCTCTTTTCCTCTTTCACCACCTAAGTCTGTTACTGTGAAAACTCTCTGCTTGCTTCTTATACACTTGCCCTTTAGTACTTACTGTCTTAGGGTTTTGTTTGTTTGTTTTGTTTTTGTCATGGCAAGTTTGAGCCCTGTGTTTCTCTTGAAGGTTAGCTTTTTTCTGCTTACTTCTGATTCAAGGTGACCTTCTGAGTAATACAGTTAAGTCTCCAGTCATAAAGGCCAGATCAACACCAGTTTAAATAGCTGTCTTTTGAATTTTAGAAGGTAGATTTTTATTAAAGTGTGTTTTTTATAGTAGAAGAGGCTGTCTCTCAAAATTTCTATTGTTAATTCTTCTGATAGTCCAGTAATCACTTTTTGCTTGTCATCCTCCATAGCTCAGGGTCCATTTGTATTTCCAAATCATTCATATCTTGTAAGTATAAGAAATCAGTATTTCCTTGAGTTTCTTTTTTTTTTTTTTTTTTTTTTTTTTTTTGCCCAAAGTCGTCTGAGCTATATTGCTTCTCTCAATGTAAGTTAGATCTTGATGGATTATATCATTTTGATAGAATGAGGTATTGGGATTTTAATTTTCTTACTGTCTCCTTGACTTTCTTGATGTATAATACAATTTTGTTGTTAAAGTGCATTTTTTTTTTCAAAGTACATGCAGTGTGGGCTTAGACTGCGTTCTTTTGGAAGGTGACTTTACGGTAACAGAGATAAATGCTCAGGTACAGACATGGTTTCTGATGTCCTTGGAAAGGTTCAGAAATCCCTCAAGTACAGCGAGCTGGAGACAGTAGGCGTCTAAAATAGAGTGCAGCATCCTGAAGACCAGCCAGTTGAGCATCCAGTACATCAGTCAGCATCTCTGGTGACCTTATCTCTTCATGGGTGACCTCCTCTGTGACTGTCAAGGGCACACTAAAGTTTGGAATTCTTACTCCTCTGGGAGTGGGACCCAGTCTTCTCACCTGCTCTGACATCTTCATAAACACTGGGGTTGTTTTCCTCTCTGGCCTTCTCAGTTTTGACCCATTATTCTGCATAGGCTGAAGCTGTGCATATTTACAGGTTGAGCCAGACCTTGGTGAAGCTTCTGCATGGCTGAATAGCTTCAGTGCTCTGTGTTAAAGCTGATCAGTATGTGAGGACAGGAGTTGAGGGAGGGATAGGAGTTGGAAGAGAAGAGGCTGTGGTTTCTTGAGATTTCTCTTTTGTTTTGACTATTTCTGCAAAATACGACACAGTGTTTGGGAAAATATGTGATTAAAAATTAATGTTTCATCTTGACAATATTTGATTTTTAAGGGCAATTGTAATTGAAAGACCCTAAGTCTGGTTTTTTTGGTCCCTTAGGACAAAATTCATGAAAAATTCATAGCATGCTTTGCTGTATGCATGGGCCTTATTTTGTGGCTGTTCAGTTGGATGGAAGCATATTCCTGCTTCCTGGTTTCAGTGTTTTCTTCCGAGGTGCAGTGCATTTGTGAACACCATTGGTGGCTTTCATCATTTCCAGATCTTAGTAATAGTTGTTCCTCAATGCTCCTGTTTCTCAGGCCAGTACAAGAAGAAGTAAAAGTGTGGCATCAGTGGCGGGGGGAGGGGACTGTTTGCCAACTCTGCTTCTCCAAGGAAAGGCATTTAAAATAATTTGACACACTGTGTTATCCACATGATTTCCTAGACTTCAGACATTCAAAAGGATGAGTGTAATGTCAGAAATCAAATCTGTTTTATTTTGTGATTTTTGTGAAAAAAATTACCACATATCTCAGTTTATCTCAAATTTGTAAAGATTGTCTTTTTTTCTCTTTGGACAGTCTAGTAAAATGTTTGGTACCTAATCTGCCTATTTTACTGGACGGTATAAAGTGTTATTTATTTTTTACCTATTTCCTGAGCTTTTCATATGAATTAGCTGATTAAAAACCTAATTGGCAATTGGCTGTCCTAGGTAGGACCATCCTCTGCCAACACCCACTTAAGTGACATTGAACCACTCTCTAGGCTTCACTTCCTTCATGTGAGCAAAGAAATGATTGGACTTGGATGATAATCAGGCTTTCTAGCTTACATTTCTGTGGTTGCAACAGTTCTGTCTGTGGACAGAACTAACAGTGCATGTGGCCAGTCTTGGAACAGATCACTCAGGGCTCACGGTTCATTTTGACCCTTCCCATGGTGGCACTGTGCTGTTTCTCTGAAGACCCAAGTATATCTAAGATGGTTCTCATTGTTAGGTCTCAGTATAAATGGAGTCTTTTATCTTAACATCACTCTTTATTTCTGAGTCCAGATTTTCTTCATGGCCTTGGAGACCACAAATTGACCTTTGGCATGTTTAATACCTGTGGCTCCCACTGTGTTTCCTGCAAGCCTATACGCTTGCACTCTGCTGAGCCCAGTGTCTCAAACATGGTAGGCATTTATTAAGTGGCTGAATTTTTATGGACCCCATCCCCTCCTTGAACACTGAACAGCACATAGCTTTCTGCACATTGTACTTGTTTTGTTAGGAGCCTTCATCATGGGTTTCCCCATGTCACCCCAGCATTATCTCTTTTCACACTCCAGCTTGCATCCTGTGTCGTGGTTCTATTTATGTGTTCTGTTCTTTGCTAGAAAGTAAGTAGGGACTCCTTGTCTGAGTCATCTTGTACACAGCATGCTGCCCTCTGTATTACGAGATTTGCCTATTGGAGCAAATGTAGATGTCTAAGTTTTAAATGTGTCGATATTTGAAGCACCTTTTTTTTTTTTTTTACCTTTTAGTTGTGACTAAAGCCCATTTGGGAACACTCTTAACTCGAAAGATATGTGATGCTGTGTTTCATTATGAACCTCATGTTGTCAGGTTTAACTATGGGTGTAGCTGCCTAGAGCTGTATTGGTTTGCTGTGTGTTTAAGTTTAGTAGCTACACTTGTGCTTGTAGTTACTTGGTCTAAGTGGTTCCAGATTGTGAACAGAGATCTTGCTGCCTTTTATTCTTGGCACTTTGAGCATTTCCTTTTATGTTTACCAGCTATTTCTGTTTTAGGAGGGTGAGTTTTAAGAGATAAAGTAAAAGTAATTATGCCCAATGAATCACCTGGAAGCAAGTCTGTCTCTTGAGAGAGCAGAGGTCTGTCTGCTACCTTTTACAACTGTTGACCAATGTCTCCGTATTTTCTGCCTGTGAGAAGTGAGTTTGTTGATTGCATGGATGAAGGGTGCTTTTTTTTGACAATGCTAGTATCTTGGGCACTCTGGGAACTCAGCTGAACTCTCAAATAGGAGAGGATGTGAGAGACTTCAGTGAGCAGTTGAGGTAGAAAGTGAGAAAAGAGGTTGTTCAGAAATCATCAGGACAATTTGAATCCCTTCTGGTTTTCTCCACAGTTACCTTGTCCAACCTCCCAGTTGCCATTATCACCCACCACCTCGACATCGCCATCTTTGCACATTCTTTCTGTGCCCAGGTTTGTTTACCGAACTTTGATGGTTAGACATTTAGACAGATGGTTGCAGATAGCTTCTCTTTTAGCAGTAAATGTGGACTGAATTGTTTCATAAAACCATACCAAGAAGCATTTGACTGTACTGTACAAAGTGATTTTCTCAGTTGGGATGGTTCAAACTAGTTTATCTTCAGAATTAATCTTAGTTCATGGTTATGGTTTAACTCTAAAATGGCTTAATCTCCTGAGTGGTTTTAAGAGTATCAGGCAAATAGTATTAATCACAGTTTACTGACAATTTGTTGACCCTTCTGAGTCCTCTTGTTAAGTACTATGCTAAGTTGGGCAAAAATGTCCACTTTTACTTTGAATTCTTACATCATATCATATATAAGGTATGTTTCTTAAAATGCCATCTGGCTCTGTGTTTTGATTTGGATATCTGCATGAATATTTTTATGTTAAAGGATTTTTTTTCCTCAAATAATTGATGGTGTATGCTATAGTGGCTTAAATATTTTGTACTTGAAATATGTCATTTGATAGATGATAAATGATTTGCTTGCTAGTAAGTAAAAATGTTCCTTTGAGTAATTGAAGAAAATATATCCTAATCTGTAGGCATAGTTTATGTACTTGTTTGTGTGTGTACACATGCATGGTGTCACATACACACCATAACGATAACTTATTTTGTGTAGTACCTGCCTTCTTCTCCCTCCCTTCCTCCCTCCCCCCTCCCTCCCCTTTTTCCTTTTCTTTCTTGATCTTACTGTGTAGCCAGGCTTGCTGTGTAGTTCAGATTGCCCTTGAAATTTTTATTCTCCTCTCATGCCTCCAGAGGCCTATGTTTATGGTCATGTACCACTACACCCAGCTCAGACAGTTTTATGAGTTATTATTTTCTTCACCCATTGCTCAACTTCTTTTAAAAATATGAATTTTAGTCAGGTCTGGTGGTGCACGCCTTTAGTCCCAGCACTGGGGAGGCAGAGATGGGTAGATTTACATGAGTTTGAGGACAGGCTGGTCTACAGAAAAAGTTCCAGGATAGCCAGGGCTACACAGAGAAACCCTGTCTCAGAAAACCGTATGTGTGTGTGCGTGTGTGTGACTATTTTTAAAGAAAGAATAAAAAATACTTTATAGATAAGAGAAATTACCAAGTTTAATTTTTTTCCCAGAGGTCACCAAAGCACTAAGGAGTAGATTTGAAACTGGCTGGTTGTCCTTGGACCTCATGTGGGCTCTTACTTACTTCTTTCTGCTCTATTGCCATAGACTTTTGTTTTGTTTTAGTTTTGTTTTTGCTGTAGTCTTTTAGTTGTCAATTAGTTTTGGGATAGGGGATTGAGCTCAGGCTGTCAGACTGTGTCGCAAATGGCTGCTCAGCCACCTCACTGTGGAATCTGAAATGCTTAACTCTGATGAAGAACTGAACTGATGCTGCCAATTTATTTTTATTGTTTATTTAGTTTAGGTGCCAGTGATTGAAACTAGAGCCTCGTACATGTTAAGTACATAGTCTGTCTACCATTGAGCTGCACCTTCCATCCTTTGAAGCCTTTGTTTTAATATAGATGCATGCGATTGCAATCTTATTTTTTTAATATTTTTGAATTTTTAGTTATGTCTGTGTGTGTGTGTGTAGGTATGTGCACATCTACAGGTGGATGGTAGATAATCAAGAACAGCTTGAAAGAACTGATCCATCTCTGTAGCCCCAACATCTTATGTAAACATATGCATAAATAGTGGCTATATTGGGAATTTTATTGTGTTGCATATGATTATTTTGATTTTAGATTGATAAAGTTTATTTGCTTCTGTAACCTTGGTGATTAAATGAAGAAAGTGATAAGAATCTTGACATGGACAACATAGCTGTGAAGATGAATCAAAAGTTGTCTCTCTGTGTGCTATACACATATTGTGGAAGTCAACACAAAAGGGTACACACAGTAAATTGACCAGAAATAGTATGAGAAAGTGACTAGAGTAAGACGCATTAGGAGTTCATACTGGTAAGCTTGATCCAGTTGGAGGTATTCCTCTGTGGAAAGCCAGACCCATTCTTCCTGGTTAGATGTTTATCATGAGGGTTAATGGCAATCTGACTAGGGAGAACTATGCATATGTGCCTGTATTTAAGAGAACATTGAGCACCTCAAGTTCTTTTTCGTATCTTCTCTACTGTAGTCTAGAGTTCTGTGTTTGAATCTCACATGCCAGGTTAGTGAACAACTCTAAAATGATTGGAGCATATCAGTATTTAATGCCAATGCTGGTTCTTCCTCAGTCTATAATTGGCCTAGTAAGAAGACAAAAATGTATATCCATTACATATGTAGTTTTGTAGGAGTGGAGCCTTGCTCTCTCCACCTAGAGCCATGCTTTTCTTCCTGTAGACTTGTGGATTAAAATCATAAGTTTACTTTTTCCCCGCCTTCTCTTTTAAGGAATATTACTATGGATTCTGGGGAGGGGGAAGTAAATAGCTTTAAAGTAATATTCTACAACTTTAAAGATTTACAGTTGATGGAGAATAAGTTAATGTGCCCCATAAAAACTTCAGTTTTGGAGTTTCTCCATCCTTTCCTCTAATCTCTGCCTGGATTATGAAAACTTAATGCTGTATAAGTTTAAGAGATTCTTGGGTACCATCATTATTTATTGCCTGCTTGTGTCCTCTCTTTGTTCAAATCACTATTTCAAGAAAATTTTATGTCTAGAAAATGGTAAATAATAAAGTTATTATCTTAGGATTTTAAATTGTATTCTTACATTTGCCAAATGAATCTAGAGACAGTCTTGTTATGGTTCTTTGAAATCTTACATAGGAGTTAGCAACAGATTTGGGGGACACAGAAAAATGCATCCACCTCCAGTATTATACACACATACTGCCGTACAGCACAAAGTCTTTAGGTAGTGCTTTGCCTTGGAAACACCTTGGTTTTGTGGCTTGCCCACTTTACTGTTTTGAAGCAAGCTTTCATGGGAATCTATTTGAGTTCACTTAAGGCAGCAGAAAAAAAGCATGAATTAAGCGTCTTTACATTTCTGCTGTGTCCTTAGGTATCTTGGAATACAATTTCTGGTATGTCAGGGGCAACTTTGAACTTGAGACAGGGTTGTACTGTATAGCACAGGTGGGCGTGAAAACCTGAGCTGCCTTCATCAATCTCCATAGTGCTGAGGTTATAGCTGTGAGATATAGTGCCCACTTGGAAGTTTGTTTAATGTTAATTCCAGGGTATCTAGTATATTGTGAGATGACTATCAGTTTGTCAGTGAGGGGTTATGGGTTGGGATCAGTTTCCCTTCTCCTGCCTTCTATGCTTGGGGTGAAGTAGTCCATGTACCTCTTTCCTCTTTTTCCCGCCCCCCCCCCCCCCGTTGTTACTTCTGAATTTACTTTCTTTTTAGTCCCTTTATTTCTTTTTTTCTTTTTCTTTTTTTTTTTTTTTTTTTTTGGTTTTCCTCTGAGTATCCCTGGCTGTCCTGGAAGTTGCTCTATAGACCAGACTGGATTCTATCTAACTCACAGAGCCACCTGTCTCCATCTCCTGATTGCTGGAATTAAAAAATTGCACCACCTGGCTCTTAATGCCTGTCTCTCCTCCCCTCCCCTCCCCTCCATCTTTTTCCTCCTTTTCTTTTCTTCCCTTTTCTCTTTTCCTGTGAAGTGACAGTATAACCAAGGAAACTTACAAAAGAGAGCATTTAATTTGGGGCTTGGTTACAGTTTCAGAGTGTGAGTCTGTGACCATCATGGTGGGTAGCTTGGCAGTACACAGGCAGGCAGGCATGGTGCTAGAGCACTAGGTGAGAGTATACACCTTTTCCATAAGCACAACACAGAAAGAAACAGATGACAGAGGCAGAGGCAGACAGAGAGAGACACTAATTGGGAACCATGTGGCCTTTTGAAACCTCAAAGCCTGTTCTTAGTGACACACCTTGGCCAACAAGGCAACACCTGCTAATCCTTCCTAAACAGTTCACCCACTGTGGAACAAGCATTCAGAAATGTGGGGCCCATTCTCATTCAAACCACCACTGCTCCCTATAAGGGAAATGACATTCCTAATTTGTTATGGATGTATGGACAAATACGGCTTTCTCTTAAAATCCAGGAATGTATCAGTATGCCAAAGCGGGTCTTATTTCCAAGTACACTTAACACATGTTGTGATCAAATTAGCAAATTAGTAATACAGAATTGATGCTTTTATTTTGATTATTCCATCGAATATTTTGAAGCTGATTAGATCTAAAATGAAAAATCCCCAGTTTAGGTTATTAGGGTATGTCTGAAGTATTAATTTACTCTCTCTCCAGCTCATTGTTGACGTATCTCTGTGTCATGTCTACAGTGCATTCCCAGCACTTTCATGCTGGGGGTATCCTTACCTCCAGTTCTCTGGTCTTCTGGACCTGTCCATTATGCATAGTAGAAAAGATATGCACACCTTAGGATGTTTTGCCTCTAAGCTGTGGTATTATTCTGATTGGGACCTAGCCTTAGCAGCAGTCAGGGTGATGTGGTCTTGGGAAAGCTGGAGAGAACATCTCCCATTCATAAAGGGTAGCTCTGTGTGACTGTGGATCCTGTTACAGACCCTCCCTGTCTTAGTCAATGTTCTGTTGCTGTGGAGAGACACCAGGAACAAGGCAACTCTTATAAAAGAAAACATTTACTCTGGGGTTACTTACAGTTTAGTCCATTATCGTCAGAGTGGGAGCATGGTATCCTTCAGGCAGACATGATGCTATAGAGGTAGCTGAGAGTGCTCTATTTGGATCTGAAATCCAGTCCTTCAGTGACTCACTTCCTCCAATGAAGCCATGCCTTCTAATGCCTCTCATGTAGTGCCACTTCCTAATGACCAAGCATTGAAATACATGAGCGTTTGGGGGCTATTCTTATTCCAAGCTCTACACTTCTCTAGACCCAGTCTCTCTTCCTTCTTCTTGTTAGGAGTGGGAAAGGGGATGAGAGAGACACATCAGCCCAGTGAGAGAATTCAATGGCTAAAGGTGTTTGTAGACATTCTTGAAAGTTGTGCTCTGATAGTGCATGTGTACAGACACACACACAATTAAGAATATTTTAAAAACATCATCTGTACATTTGATGAAAATAAGGGGAGCGGCCAGTGAGATGGCTCAGGAGGTAAAGGCTACTTGTGGTCAAATTTTAAGACCCCAGGAACTCAAATGGTGAAAGAAGAGACTCAACTTCACTGTAGCTATTCCTCTCACACAAAATGAGATCAATAAACAAATAAGTAATAAAAGCTTAAAAATAGTATCTCTTTTAAATGTAATTGGTAAAGTTTTAAATGTTGGCTCTGACTAATCAAAAAGACCAAACAGCAAGTTTGCATGCTAAGTCTCCCCACTGGTTCTTGTGCCTGTCTGACCTGCATGTCTCAGAGAGCATTGTGAGTCTGTTTGCATCTTTCTTCCCATCTCTCCTCTTGACTTTTTGTCATACGTGTGTATGATCATAGGTTTTTACCTGTGACTTTTTTTTTTTTAATTCCCTTTGCAATCCTTACAAGTTTTGTAATGTCTTTTAAAATTTATCCATGAATTCTTTAAAAGGATGTTTTTATTTGTGATTTCACTAACTGGCCACCTAAACTGCCGTTGGTTTGAGTGTATGATATGTTATTTCATAATGTACTAAGACTGGTGATCCCCCTCCACCCCAGTGTGAGTGCCATTTTTTTCTGATTGCTTGTCATCACCATGCTTTGGTCTTCTTTACTCTGCCATTAGATGTGTGATGAACTTTCTACATCGACTGTTCGTGGTGGTGCTGTTTATCAGGTCTTAGTTAATGTATTGAAATGTTGATGGGTAATAGGATACAGTGGTTTGTATTTTAACTATTTTGCTTGTTTTAATGATTTTTAGTAATTTTTTCATACAGTGTATTTTGATTATACTCTTTGCTTTCCACCGGCTTCTTCAAACCTTTATTACCTCCTATCCACTAAGTCTCGCTCTTTCTCTCTTCCTACTTTAAAAAAAATAAAAAAGAAAATTGAAAACACCCAAAACCAACCAAACAACAAACAAAAACAAAACCCAGTAAGATCAACAAAACAAAAACAAAAATATGCAGTTTATTTTTATGTTGGTCCACTGCTCCTGGGCTTGGGGTCTGCCTTGGAAGTGTGATTGATAACTCAGTGTCACTTCTTTGGAGAATAATATAGAATAATCTTTTTTTCTTGCTTTTCCTGCAGGTAACAGTTGCTGATATTATTTTGATAATAGTGGTAGATCTTTGTGTATACTTGTTTTGGTAATTTTTTCCTGGTTTAAACCTGTGCAGGTCTTGAGTGTGCTGTCAGTCTTTGTGTATTCATATGCATGTTATGTTTGGAAGATGCTGTTTCATCCATCAATGGTGATTTTCTTCACACCTCCTCTTCCACGTAAATTGCTGAGTCTTGAGATGTAATTTCAAACTATTTAGGGCTGTGTGCTCCAAAGTCTCTCATTCTCTGCCTATTGTCCAGATGTGGGTCTCTGTGTTCATTACCTCTACTGCAAGAAGAAGCTTCTCTGATGATGGTTGACTGATACACTGATCTATAGGTATAGCAATATGTCATTAGGAGTCATTTATTGTTATGTTCTTTTAGCAGAATACAGTACTAGGTTTCCCACTAGGACCCAACCCCTCTAGTCTGAGGTTCTTGGCCTCTTTAGCAGTGTCATGTATGAATTCCCCTGATGGAGTGGGCTTTAATCCAATCAAAAAGTGACTTGTTTCCCTCGTAACATTTGTGCCACTATTGTTCTTGTATATCTTTTTAGGCAGATTGCTGATTTTGGTGGCAGGGTTTGTAGCTGGAGGATATTGACGAGTACTTTTCTCTTCAGGTAATATGCAGAGTACCTTACAGCACCACAAATTATATAGTCAGTGGAGATCCCTTCTACTGACTAGTAGATCAGTAGGTCACTTCTACTGACAAGCTTCTAGTTGACCACCAGCTCAGTTTGTCTAGTTCAGAGACCTAAGTAAGTGCTTTCAGAAATAGGGCCTTACCATTAGATTGTGGAGGGTAACCGGTAGCCTTGGTAATAGCCTGTGATTTTTTTTAGGGTCAGATCTGTGGGACCTTGTTTGACCAATGACTCAACAAGATGTAACCCATTCCTAGCACAGGGCTGAATTTCAGGTGTTAGTTTAGGAATCTGCTTCTCTTTAGTTCCACCAAATGAAGACATGGGTCATCGTTAGCTGAACATGAAGGTATGCCAGAGAGGTTCTACTGAGTCTTGCATAGTGGTGATGGGGAACTTGTTCTTCATCTGATGGTGGTGAAATTCTGAGCTTTGGTGCAGCTTAAATTTTCACCCATATTCATTTACTATTCTTGCGTCTGCCCTCCATCTTCTGGCCCTAATAACAAGTGCAGAATCACTCACAGATTCCAGCACATGCAGTCTCTGTGTTTTTGGAGTTCTGGGTATATACTTGACAGAGATGAATTTAACAAGCCTGTGTAGGTGTGACAGTGGATTTACAAAAATGATATGCTCCCCCGACACTGATTCTTAACTAGAAGTTGTCATTCACAGTTCTTTCAAGGGAGTGTGTCTCTACTGTGTTTACAGAAGTGAGTGAACATTTGGAGATGAGGTTGGAGAAATATTTCTCTTCAGAAGAATGGTTAAGATGCTTTTTGTCAAGCTATCCAGATTAAAGTAGTAGGAGATGGTGAGAATTTTTCGTCCAAGCTGGTTTGGAAGGGCTTACCACCATAATTGCTCTGGGCTAGCATATTACCTGGTGCGCAGTGGGCTCTTCTGAAAGTCCTGTCAGCGATGAAAGACCATTTACCACCAAGTGACTTGCGTGTTCAACCTACTGTTCTGCCAGAATTCCTTTAAAGGAATTTTCACTTTACATAAGGCAAAATTGTAGCAGGGAATGACTGTTCAGAAGCAGAATCAGAAAGCGTTTGTAATTTCAAACTTTGATAATAAGGCAGAAGTCTAGTTTGATGTTAGCTGCACTGTGGATGCCATCTGTACTTTCCTGCTACTTGCTAGCACTTTAAACATTGGAAAGTGGATGCCTCCTTTCTTTTTACTCACATACATGTCTAAGCTCAGTTGTTTAAGTTAGAGGTAGTGTCCATGGCAGTGTGACTTTGCCCTTTTTTTTTTTTTTTCTTAGTGAAACATTTAGCATAGGTCAGCCAGAATGGCTATGTGTTCTGGAAAGTTTCCTTGTATTCCTTTGACTTCGGGGGTTTAAGAATACTCAGGAAATGGGGAGTTGGCATGCCCATGTTTTGTGTACCTCTGTTAATCTCATCTGGCATAGTGTCTGGTATAGTGGGTCATAGAAATTACTTTCAGACTCTGAGTGCCTTTTCTAGCCTTATATATCAGATCTTAGCTGAAGGATAGGGTATACACTTCATATGTAGTCTTGGTTTTATTTATGCATCTTTGTTGAGATCTGCTTGCTTTAAATTGTGATGTGATAACAATATGACATATATACCTGTTTTCTCCTTTTGGTTATTGAAGGTTGTGCTCTAATGAAACCTTACAGCTAGATTTTTATTGTTAATATTGTTAATGTTGGTTCACCTAGAAGCTTGAGCTTATACTGAATAGTAATTAAATTCTGAAAAGGGCAGATGTATGTTAGTGACGGGCTATGGCAGCCTTTTTTTATAGACAGCCTATGATAACTTTGACTCATTCAGGTACGAGGCTATGATGGAGAATCTTCCTCTTGGCAGGGAATACACGCCCACATGGTTAAATATGTGAGTGTTTACTTGCCTTGATTTGCCTTCATGGCCATTATTCTGCTTTGTGTGACTTTTTGTGCTTATGATGCGAAGACAAAGACTGGTAAGGTGTGGGAGGTGTGGACTTCTAGAAGCACTGGAATGTGAACTATCTGGCCTAGTCCCTTGTTTCTCTTGCTGAAGGCAGTATGTCCCCTCTTAGACTGACACTCCTTTTAGTCAGAAGAAAGGTGGTGAGGATGTAGCAGGTGAAGGAGGGAGGTTGGGTAACGGTGGAAAGCAGCCTGGGGGTGGGTGGAACTGCTGGAGATTTGTTACGTTTGTTGTGTGCCTTGGGAGCAGTGGACGTGTGATGCAGAGGTATGTGGAAACAGGTCTAGTTGGATGCCTGGCTGGAGAGCTGGGAAGTTGCTTTGTAGGCAGCATGGAATTAACAGGAGCCTTGCAAAGAAATAGTTATGGGATGCTGACTGTTCGGGGGAAGCTCCGTGTAGCTGGGGATTGGAAGGTGGATTGCAGATGGGGCAAGAGTGGAAGCAAAGAGTGGTTAGGAGGCTTCCTAAGCTTGGTTTCAAAGCCCAGTTTTTTTGCTTTCTTCTTGTGTTCAGAGATTGTCACTTATTGCTGGGTTTGGTGGTATAGGCCTGCAGAGCTAGCTCTTTGGGAGACTGACTGAGGCAGGAAGACCATAAGTCCAAGGCCTGCCTAAACTATAGTCTGAGTTGAAGGGCACCCTGAGCAACTTAGAGTAGACCTTGTCTCAAAAATAAAAGGAAGAAGGCGGCTAGGGATACGGCTGACTCAGTACAACACCTGCCTAGCAAGCACTAGGCCTAACTTCCTTCTATATTATTGATTTACAAATTGTTCATTTGTAAATTGAAGATCATATGTATAACTCGTCGTGCACATGAAGGTTAAGTGAGATTTTGTCTTTAAATTATCTGGCATAGAATAAATCATCAATAAATGATCACCTTTTTTTTTCTTCTGCTGTTCCCTGTTTTTGTCAAAGGATTCATTGAATTGTACAAAAAGCAGTCACTTTATTCTAACAACCTCTTTTTGTACCAAAATTATGCAAATTCTGTAGAGAATTCAGGATGCCTTATTTTTCTCTTAATTAAACATCTCAAAACCACAGTTAATGCTGGCTTATAAAAATCATGTTTAAATTCAGGTTGGCTTGACAGTCATGATAAAAGAAACATGACGAGGGTAACCAAGTGGCCCTGTGTAATTGTGTCCTTTCCCTGATAATGAATAATCACTCCTGCAGCACCACACGATGAAACATTATCAGCCTTGGTTTTAGAGTGCATTCGTGGGTGGGGTTCGGGACTTCCGTACTATGTCTCTACTTCCAAATGGAAGGAGAAGATGCTTGTCTTATCCTTGAAGCCTTTATATGCAAAAGAAGCATGGAGGGTGGCGAATTATGAGTATTAAAGTTCTAAGAGTCTGAGCAGTTGAGGGTGAAGATACCAGGGTTGGAAGGAGGAAAGGCAAGTGCACTTTTTTTTATAGGAGAGAGGAGGGTATGCACTTTTAAAATTAAGGTAAATTAAAATAGATAAGGCTGTAATTCAGATGTGAGACGCTTGAGCTATTGGCACCCTATATATTTAAATATAGTGTTTGGAGATCTGGGGTTAAAAATTGCAGCAATTTGAGTAAAAATTCCCATCTTTCTTAGTCACTGTTTGTGACTGTGCTAAATGTAGTATAACGTAGCATCTGCTTCAAAGGCCCAGGGCAGGCGGTGACACTCAGGATTAGAAAAAGTGCTTTCTGTCCACAGCATTCCTACTTCCTGCGAGGGTCTTCCGAAAGTCTGCAGTCTTGTTGCCTGTTGAGATGCTGGGAGCTGCAGAAGGGGTTATCTAAGCCTTAACCTGAAAGACTGACAGATTTTCTCTGATAGCATGTGCTAAGAAGCATTTGCTTTTGTCTAGTGATAATGATACCAGCCTCATACTCATTAAGCACTTTAGTTTGTAAAGTGCTTTGACATATTTTCTGCTTAATATTTGTACATAAGGAAAGCTTTTAAAGAAAGCAGGCCCTTTTACCCATCTCCCCACTTCTTTCCAGATATAGATAATTCAAAGGCTAAATGCCTTCATGGTTTGAGTCTCAGGAAAATTTTCTTAGGTTCAAGGACTCTGTGCTCATCTCTACCTTCTTTACCCCTTTCAGTCACCAGTTGACAGGTCCCGCTCAGTAACTTTTGGAGCTATGTTTGTGTATAATCATACAGGTGATACTGCACATAGACACTTATACATTTGCCCCACTGCCCAGTTCTGACCTCGTGAACTTGTAGGGATCCTAAAGCATGTATTTCAGATGTGCTTTGCACTACTGATTTGAAGAGGGCATGGCCAGTACCAAGCCCGCAGAAGTGGACTTGGGTGCAGAAGCTTTGCTCTGTGACAGGGCAGGATCCACCGAAGTGCCATGATTTGTATCTGTGAACCCTAACTAAACTAACATAAACACTAAACACTAACTAAAACATTTGAAGTTTTGTCTTTCTTTCTTTCTTTCTTTCCTTCCTTCCTTCCTTCCTTCCTTCCTTCCTTCCTTCCTTCCTTCCTTCCTTCCTTCCTTCCTTCTTTCTTTCTTTCTTTCTTTCTTTCTTTCTCTCTTTCTCTCTCTCTCTTTCTTTCTTTTTTTTTTTTTTTTAATGACAGTGAAAGGAAAATGTTACCCTAAGTGGCCAGATGGAGGATTGTGGCCCTTTATAACAGTTGTGAGTTAAAAAGTGTTATTTCTGTCCATAAACCATCCTTGTCTTTTATATTCTCTTCAAGATTAAGCATTCTTCCTGTTCTGAAGCTTAAATATGACAGAGTGTTTTCATGTCTCTTGCAGAGGAACCTTGTTTTAAACCTACCGTATGAAAACACTCAACTACTGGGATTAATTTCAAAATTTGCAATCATCCTTTCACAACCTGTCCTACCCTAAGGGAGTTCCTGATAAGTGTGATTTCTGTAGAAGAATGTGAACTTAATCCAGTTTCTGTGCTGATTACTATGGTGCTGTCCTAATTTAGCGGTTCACATCTATTTGCCTATGTGAAACAACCCTGCTACAGAAATGCAAAGAGAAATTGACTTTATTCTCATTATGCTCATGTTCCCTTTTAGGTTTTGCAGCCAAACAATGGCTTGGAAATTAATTAGGCCCACTGAGGTTGGGATGAAAGAATGAGGTGGTCATGTTTTATCACCAGAAGATAATGGTTTAGTATGTTCCATGCTGTAACCTGGGTAACCCACAGCACTGCTTGACTAACCCTTTTGAATGTTTTTTTTTTTTTCTTAAACTTTTGGGGGAAAATTTCTTGTTTTTGAATCTTGAATGATTTAAATGGACTTGTAACACAAATCAACTTTTTTTGGATGGTGATACCCTTTCCCCCTCTGCCCTTGGCTGTTCTAGAACTAGCTCTGTAGACCAGGTTGGCCTCGAACTCAAGAGATCCACCTTCTGCCTACTGAGTGCTGGGATTACAGGCACTGTGCCATAATGCCCAGCCGAGGTGGTGGTACTTTAAGATCAGGTTTCATGGGATAGCCTAGGCTGGTTTTGAACTCGTCCTCGTCCTTATGCTTAGCTGTACATGAGGGATTGCATGTATAGCCATGCTGCATGGCTTTAGTTAAGCTTTTAAAATACTGATTGTTGATTTTGACATTTGCTGTTGAATGAATTGAATATTGACTTGTTTTTTGAAGAATCTATGGTAAAGAATACTTTACGGAGATAATAGTGTGATTAATACCCATATTTTTAATGCTGAGTTTCCTGAGACTCTTTCCCTTCTCTTTAACATCCAGATCTCTAGAAACCTTTTCTTTGTTTATTCATCTTAGTCCCTAGCACATAATAAATGTTTTGGTGATTTTTTTGAATGCAAACAGTTGGAATGTAAACCGCTTTTGGGTTTTTTTGTTTTTGTTTTTGTGATGATGGATTTAAGCAAGTTGCTGGTATAAAGTGTAGCCCTTGAACTATCTATGCTTCCTCCTGATCATCTCCAGAATCTGGTGATTTCCCCTGACAGCACCTTGGTCATAGTCTTTGTCGTCCTTAGGTGTCTGGTTTATAGTCATTACTTCTTGCAGATTTGCTGAGCCCACCTGTTCTACATAGTTCTCCCATACAGGAGCCGCATGCTACTCTTCATCTTGAAACTGTTTTGTGGTTTCTTTTCTTCAATTGAACTTCCAGGCCCTGCTTGTGGTCTGGCCTCATCAGCACATTGACTGGTCTCTCAGACTCCATGTAGCTCCTTGCTGCTTTACACAGCAGCCCAGCTTTGACCCATCTGGAAAAGTTTCCTTGACAGTCTAGTGGGAACTACAGTTATTTTCTCTTACATACAAAATTGCTGTAACGTAACAAGTAGCCAAACACAATCCACGTCCCTGTAGGTCAGAAGTCCATTCAAACTAGACCTGTGCCAGCTGAATGAACTTCCATCTTTAGGCTTGAAGACCAAGGTATCCTCATCTGCTCTGCATGCCAGAGGCTCACTGAAGATCCTGTGACTTCTGGACAGCACGAATTTTCCACTCCGTTTTTTTACTTCCAAGAATCAGTGTTAATCCTCTGCACCCAGCTGGATGATATAGGACAATCAAACGAGGGGAGTAGGATGTGGACATCTCGGAGGGACTTTATTGTCCCCGCACAGCAGCCACATCACTTCTCGTTGAAATCTTGGCTCAAATGTTTTTTTTCTTTTCAGTGAGGTCGGGTGCTTATTACTTGAGACTACTACCATCATCTCCACATTCTCAGGGCCACTTCCTCTGTTCTACGTTTTCATTAATTTCACTAATACACACTTTCCTGTATGTGTTCCTCCTGGCTCTGCTTTACCCATCTCCTATTGTGTGTATGTGTGCACCCTAGTATTTACTTCTTATAGTCAGTTCCTCTAGCACCTACAGCTTCCCCTAGATCCTAGCAGGTGCATGCAGATGCCTGTTTGAATAGATGAGCAAGATGGGAAGAGTGAGCAAGTCTTTCTAATTGGATCTTTATTTTTCCACCAACCAGCGTGATTGACTATAATAAGCTTAGAACAAAGGGATGGATTTGGGGCCCAGCACTCATCCTAATCCGCAAACCTCAAAGCCTTTAATCCTGCCAGCTCTGGAACTCCAAACCTACAGACTGGCTTCAGGAGAGATTTAATTTATGTGTCGAAGCCATAAAGAGCTAACAGATAATACTAGTTGTTAAAGTTTCTTGTATTCCTGCAGCTAGTTGGTCTTCTGTTAACCTTGAGGCCAAATATCTGAGTCTGAGGTTGAGGAATTCATGAGCTTTTGAGATAAAGTGGTGTGTGGTTGAGAAGAGAGTTGTCAGGAGTTTTTATGATCCAGGGGATTCTTTGAAGCTTAAAGACCAATTATTGTTTAGGACCTATGAAACAAAGAGGTTTAAAGAGAACATGTCAGCTGTCCTTTTACCTCATGGTTATTTCTGTGATTTCAAAACTTGATTGAATATTCTCTTGTTTACTTCAACAAGTCTAGCAATTTATCATGAACTTGTCATTGTAGTGATTTCATGGGAATGATAATGCATTCACTTCAGGAATGATGGCCCTGTCTGGCCTCAGGCTGCTTACTCTGCTGTGATCATCCTACTTTATGTGTTCCAGTTTCTGACCCTGACCTTACTAAGGGCAACTGTTAGGTCAGTATTGCACTTTTCCCCAGCTTTACCTTTTAAACTTTAGAGATAGATGCCTTCCTTCCACCTTGTAACTCAAGCTTGGTCTTTAGAGCAAGTCTTAGTGTGCAGCCAGAAGATACTACAAAAATTCTGTCCTGGTGGGGTACATCTGGAGGTATTGGAAGTCTCTTAGCCCAAGGTGAGTGTGGATTCCAAGGTCATTGTATCCAAACTGGATATTTTAGTCTGAGAGAGATGCTTGTCCTTGCCTCTAGCCATGATTCTTTTTAGAAACATCATTTGTATTTGCCTATTGTTCCTAGCCAGTATCAAATTAAAAACCACTTAAGACCTGTAACTTAAGAATTTTTGAATTCCTTTGTATCAAAGTTTATTTTCTTTTTGCATTTACTCTTGGATTTTGACCATTTTGCTAAGTGTCTCCTAACTCTCTATCTGGTCTGTCTCTGTAACTGTACTAGAGAGAGGCATGGAACTTGCCTATTCCATGTTTCAGGATTTGTTTTGACTTTTGAGCTTTCATAGTTGGCAAGTTGAAGTGACAGGTGTTTGAGGTAAAAAATATCATAAAACTGATCACTTCAAAGATAAATGGCTTCCTTTGCTGAATCCTGTAACAGAAATTTGGATTTCAGTGGGTGAGGGTGGCTTGTGGAATGCACCCAAATAGGAAAGTATGTTTTCATTGTTATGTTTATTGTGAAGTAATTGAATTGGGGCAGAAAAATCAGGCTACTGGATTTTTGTGTTACGGATGGTGTTCACCCTTTCAGTGCCTGAGTTTTAAAGAGATTGCTCTTGTTCCTCCCTTGTATAGATCCCCTCAAAAGGGAGTGCTATGATTTTAGAGGAAAAGAGTAAGGCACTGGCTTGATTGAAGGACAAGGAGGGCTCAGATGCTCAAGGCTGGTAATAGTAAAGCATGCAGGGTGCTCAGTTCTGTCTCAGATATCTAGTGTTTGATCTGACAGGCAGCAGGTGGCTGTTGATGGTTTAGGCAAAGCTTCCTGAAAAAGTTAATGTGACTTGGGAGGAAGAAGGACCCTTGGAGAGGCTGTAAGTAACTTAGTGCTTTTTCGGAGGAAGTATGAGCCCAGATCAGTTTTGCTTAATTCCCTACCCCCTTAATGCAGTGGTAATTATCACTCCTTAAGGCTTAGTTCAAAGACCAGCCTGTACCCCTGAGCCAAATTCCCAGCCTGGGAACTGCTATGAGGATGCTATGAGGATGAACTGATCTGAGGATGGTCAACGTAGCAATGGAGTGGAATGTTAGGGCAGACTGAACCAGCTCACTAGGAGCTTTGGAACGATCATTTCAGCACACTGCTATGACAGGTCTACTCTCTAAATCGGGTGGTATTTAGGAGTTAGAATCCTTTTTCCTAGCTCAGTCATAACACCAGGTGAACTTAATGAGAATTTTCAGGATTTTTAAAGTATTTTTTGACTAGAGTCTATCTTTACATGGTGGCTGCCTGGATGAGGTTTTAAAATAGCAAAGAAGCCGATTACTGTAGTTTACAGGATGTTTTTGCTGTTGTTTTGGTTTTAAACCAGGAGATTACAAAATGAAGACATTTTATATACTTATATGTGGTTGGTGGGAAACTGTTGGGCCAGTTTTTCTCTTGTTCTTACTCTTGTCAGATAGGAAAAATAAAGGGATAGGTTTGATCTCGGATTTCTACCATTTTAAGAATCTGTAGATGTAGAAGTATACAATAATCATAGCATGAAGTGCATGTAATTGAAAGAAACAAAAAAAAGGAAGAAAAAGATCAAACAAATGCGGAAAGCTTTAGTGCCTGTTGTAGCTAAATTATACAGCTGTGAAAAGATAAGACTTCCTTCCTTCCTTTCCCCTGTGAGGCCTGTGCTCCTATCAAACTGTTCCTCACCATTATCTCTTTTAGCTCAATGAAAGTATAGAATATTTTAGATAGATCTATGAAAGTGCCATTTCACAAGTTAGTGTTCTGAGAATAACAGGAAAAGCAGTCTGAATTGGCACAATTGATGTCTAAATTAAGAGGTGAACATATATGAAACGTTATTTTTCTAAGCCTTAAAATTAATGGCTCTGTTTCACTGGAATACAGCGAGTTTTTTCCCCCCTTTCCAAAGAGCCTCAGAGCCAGTGGAGTCTATAAATAGTACGCAGCCGGGTTGTCTGTGGTAGATTGAGTGGAGCAGAATCACCTGTCCTTAAGTGAAGGGGAAGTAGCTTTACATTTTTAGTAACTGAATTGTTGGCCAGCATAAAGGTAAGGGCCATGTGAGCAGCTTATTTATAACTTCCCATAAAGGTGTGTGTCTGCCTCAAGTGGAGAGACTGTCTGGGTGCTGGGAATGTAAAAGTGCAGTGGAGTCATTTTCCATCAGCAAGCAGCCTTCCCAGCTTAGTTGGTTCAGTAGACTCAGAATTTCTGGGGCCTTGCAAAGGAGGGGTGTCAGTAGATCAGCTTGTTAGTTAATGCTTCTCTTCTATGGAATAGAGGGCCATGATTTTACCCATGACTTTAGGTAATGTTAACTCCCGACTGTATCCTGGACATACATTTTGGCTTGGTTTAACCTGTTGGGTGTGGTTGTTTTGCCCCACATTTGGGCTCTTGTCAACCTATTTCATGGATATAAAGGACTTTACTCTATCTCAGCTTAAGATTATAAGATAAGGGAAGCAGAGTCAGACAGGACTCTCTGCCGATAGTGGGAGAAAGTAAGAACAGCAAAGCGCTTGCATGCCTCCTCTGAGGAGTCTTTAAATCCTTCCTTCATAGATGCCAGAGTCCACTCCATGTTCACATTCTGTGTGAATCATGTACAGTTTGGCTTTTAACTCTGAAGTTGAAACTTTAAAATTACCACAATGTAAGATTTTTTTTTTTTCAGCCTTCCTTTGTTCATTATCTCTGAGCCTGAGTTTTCCGATTGCTATGCTGTCATTTTAAGCATGTGGATATATAGTTAAAAAGTAAACTTTGGGTTTGGGGCCAGTATCACAGCTGCGTTTAGTTTTTAGGCAAGTTGAAGTAAGGGGTAAATTACCCGTTAATGCTATTGGAGGCCTCATGGCAGCACTAATTTCGAAGCATGCTGGGTTCACAATTTACATATTATAAAAACATTCATTTGATTTCATTCAGGGACAAAGCTGACATCCTATACAGTCATTACTCCAAAAAAAAATCCTATTTATTGGTCCAATTATTTCAATTGAAAGATGCTGGTTTACTGCTGCTTAGTATATGTGAACAGTTCTTGGTGAAACTGGTAGAGACCAGTTTAACTGTAGTGGCAGAATAACCTCAGGGGGTTTTGATTCCCTTTTAATTTGAAGTCCCAGAATTAAGGACCATTTGTACTATAATGTAACAGTGTGGGCAAATACATCTTTGCCTAATACCCCTTTGATATTTAAGAGAGAGAGTGCTTTTATGCGAAGCAATCACTTTATGAATCGCTTGACTGCTTTTCTCACTAAAACTTCATTCACATTTCCTCCCTTCTCCCACATCCATAAGAGACGACTGCATGTAGTATTTTCATTTGATTTTTTTTTTTTTTTAATTTTTGAAACGGAATTTAAGGTAGTTCTTAAAGATAGATGCCAAGATAACTAGATAATACTGTTTTAAAAATCAGGCTCTTAATTACAAATACTTACATTTGTGCAAGAAAACTACATGTTAAAATAAATTTGGAAAGATTAGATTGGAATTGCCTCAAATTCAATTAAGCCCCACTGCATGGACGTGCTGGGAATAAGACAATCACTGTAAATTTGTGCAAGCTGACATGTTGCATTACCTTGCTCTACTCTAACGTACGGTACTTTTTGTGTCCATATTGCAGACGGCAACTCCAAACTAACATGGCAGTCAGACTGTGTGATGTGGCCTCTCTGCTTAGAAGCGGTTCGTGGGCAGCAGAGCCTTGGACCGGGGTCTGTGGGATTTTTCTTAAATTCTGTAGGCTACTTTTTTTTTAGCATGTTGCAGAAGTGCCGAGGCCATACCAAACACTTGAACCTTTAATTTGGCGTACTAATCATTCTTACCTGCTGTGGTATGGCCATCTTTAAGAATTAAAAGCACATTGTAATTTAACTGTGGTATATGTAGATCAGAACTGTGCTGTTATATGTAACTGAACTAATCAAAATAAGGATTTTAGTGTAGACTCAAAAGAGTGACAAGTTTTTTTTTTAAAAAACAAAAACAAAAACAAAAGTTTTGGTATGGTCTGAATACTAAGTTACCGTAATTCTTTACATTCTGTTTACTATGTATTTTTTTGGTTACTACATTTTGAAGTTATTTACAATTCCTGATGCTAAAAAAAAAAAAAAAAATGAAATTGTAAATCTGGCTAAAAATTATTTGCCCAGTAACTGTTGGAAGACTGTGCATTCTGTGAACAGTTGTGTTGAGCCTATCAATGGAATATGCATTATTTGGAAAATATAGCACATTAGTATCATTTTATTCAGAGCAGATGGTCCTATAGCTGAGCGATGCTGTGATTTTCAGTGCACACAGCCTACTACAGCTGTTCACTTGAATGTTGGCTTAGGAGCTCATTCTTGCCACCTGAACATGGAAATAAATGTGCAATTAAGTGAGAGTGTTTGTTGTCCTTACTACACCCTGCTAATGTCAGTCAGTGAACATTTATATCTCACATGCCATCCCAATGAGCTGCACTTGGGGTTCTTGTTCTCTGTGTACGTACCCTTACTTTTGAATGGTGGTTTATTTTAATAGGCCTTGGCCACTTTCCTCTTGTAGGTCATTGTTTTTATAGTTGCTAAGCATAGATGGCCCTGCGAGAATTTTGCTGTGAAAAGAGTAATTCACAACAAACCCACAAACTGGAACAGTCACGCTTTTATTAGAAAATCTGAAGCCCCCCCCTTTCTCAATTTCAATTAATTTGTCAACCATAATATCTTGAAATATTTTGATGATTTTTTTCATACAGAAGTCCAAAGATTTATTTTTTATTCTTTACTTTCTTAAGTATTCACTGAGAATACTTACCCAAGAAAAGTAGTTTAAATCTTGGGGTGGGGGGAAGTTTGTTTTTTTGGAAAAGGAAAGTTAGAGTTTGTTTGATTATTTCCTAACTACTTTGGCCTGGCCTGAGTCCATTTTTATTCCGACTGCACTGATTCTTGTCCCTCACCAGTCTAGATCTGGTCAGGTGACCAGTCTGCCTAGTGCTGCTTTCTTACATAAACATCTCTTGGCAACAGAGATTTTGTATGTATAGATGTACCCTTTCATTTTTCTTAGGTAATTTGCTTTTGAAAAGACATTTTCCCCATTCCCTTATAATCAGCCCTCTTTCTCCTTTACTTTGCTTTTTTTCTTTTATCAAATTCTTTGCCTTTCCTACGTTAAAGCCTCCTAAAGCTAGCATGCCATCACTCAGACTTGTCAGGTTTGAGCAGTTCTTTGGGGAGCTGAGAGATATTTTGAATGAGACGGAGTGTAATCTTTTCGCTGATGCTTTGATTTTTTGATTCCCTCATAGTCTTGGCTGTCCAAAGTTGGACAGTTATTGGAAAACACTTAGAAAGTTTGGGGGCTGTGGTTTGTGACTCTTTTGTTCAAAGCCCATCAGATTGCTTTTAGGAAATTATATTCAAAATTGTATAATAAATGATTGTTAGAGTAGTTGGAAATGTTTGAGGCAATATTCCCCAATATCTGCTGCTTGGTTTATGGACACCTTATTACTTGCATTTTCAATAGCCTTGGGCTGGCCTGTTTGGAGAAGTTGGTATGTTTATATTGTTGCTTTGGTGAAATAGATATGTGTTTTTGGTCTTGTGTTCTTAAAATTAGAGTCAAGGCAAAATATTATCCTGAATTGTTTGTGGATTCTGTTTTGATGCTATAGACCAGTTACTTGGTAGTGATCACCAGCAGCCAAATTGACAAGAATGGCTGGATAGAGTGTACAAATGAAGACAGAGTATGCATAGTTTTACTCCCACGTTAATCAACCCGTTCACTCCTGAACATACAACATCTATTATTTTTAATTTCTTACCAATGATAGAGGTACAAAATAATGTTAATCAAAAACATTTCAGTATGTAACCAAAACAGTACATGTTGACAAATTTTTATTTTTGAAAGTACCTTTGCTCCTGATTTTGTTAATGGATGCCTGTCAGTCTTAGATAATTAACTCTTATGAACTGAAGAATCGTCTTCACAGTTAGTATGTCATTTTTTTTTTAATTTTTATTTTTTGTTTTGGCAGCATGTTAAGCATTTTTATTTTCTAGAATGATATTTAGTCAGGACATGGTTTGGTGCCCTTTGGTATCAAATTGCTTCCTCTGTGGACACTGCAGGTGAGTGAGGGCATATGACTAGACCCAGGATATGATTCTAGAAAATGTTTCAGATTTAAATTCTGCTTATGTGCATGTATGGAATATGTATGTGGAAGTATAATTGTAGTTGAATAGCTTAATATGAAATACAATTAGTGTAGGTGTTGCACTTTTTGTTGAAGCTTTATTGTGATCTCAGCAGAACAACTTGTGTTTAGTGACAAGTGTTTAACTCTTAGGTGGAATCTCTAATAGGTTGTGAAATATGAATTCTGACATTTCTTATTTTCTCTGTTTTTAGCAGGTAATTGCTGCCATGGAAACACAACTGTCTAATGGACCAACTTGCAATAACACAGCCAATGGTCCAACCACTGTAAACAACAACTGTTCCTCACCAGTTGACTCCGGGAACACAGAGGACAGCAAGACCAACCTAATAGTCAACTACCTTCCTCAGAACATGACACAGGAAGAGCTAAAGAGTCTTTTTGGGAGCATTGGTGAGATAGAGTCCTGTAAGCTTGTAAGAGACAAAATAACAGGTATGCAATTTTATGTAGATGGTTGACATTTAAAGGACCATGGGTCAGGATGTGAGAAAATAACTTTATATCTACAAATTTTCCAGTGCTGAAGCTTTACATATCTAGGTTTTCTGTTACTATATAAGCAATATGAAACTAGTTTTAAATTTTTCTTTTAAACAATAAAATGGTTTTGGAGACTGTACCTGCTTTCTCCCTCCCTTTCCCCCTTCCTTCCTTCTCTCTCTTTCTTTCTTTCCTTACTGTTGATTAAAGACATGGTCTTACTCTGTAGTACAGTTTAGCCTGCAGCTCGCTACATAGTTGGGCTGGCTTTCAATTCATGACAGTCCCATATTAGCATACTGAGTGCTGAGATTACAATTGTAAGCTTTCATGCCTAGATACCAGTATTTATTTTAACTGCACATTGAATATATTCTGAGATGAAGGACACGCTTTTTGGGAAAGTGTGTGTGTGTTGTGTGTGTGTGTGTTTGTGTGATAGCAACTTTCAAGTTAACTTTTATGTTTTCAGTACCCCTGAGCTTGCATAACTGAACATTTCAACAATGAGCTATAGCTATAGAAGCATATTTTGTTTATAGCTATAGGAGAATATTTTGTTTTAGAAAGTGAGGGGATCAGGGGGAACACCTTACAATATTCTTCCATTAAGTCACTTTGGTCCTTCTGCTTTTAATACGTTGATATACATTGATAAAGTATTGGCGAATATGTTTTCCTTGTATAAACAACTGCACCAATAGAATTAGGGACTCATCTGTCTTTATGTTTCTTAACAAGGAAAGAAGATATGGCATATAAACTTTTTTTTTTTTTTTTTTTTTTTTTTTTTTTTTTTTTTTTTTTTTTTTACTGTAAAGATAAAGAGGAAAGGATGGGAAATTGGGCCTAAATGATGCCCCATTTGGCCAAATTTGAGTACACAATAGTTGAAAAAATCTTAGTATGCTTAAAAAAAAAATCTGAGTATTTTTTATTTAAGCTCAAACCTATTTAAGGAGCATGTTCTTGAGACAGAAGTTAATGGTTCCTACTGGAATTGTTTTAAAACACTAAAACCATATGACATTAAGTGTAGATAGACCTCATGGGTCTTTCATGTTGTGAAATTTGGTGAAGCATATAACTGCTTTATACAGTTTATAAACAAACATATCAAACTAAGTTTTGAAATAAGTAAAGGTTTTTTGAAAGTGCTGTAAAGGGTGGTACCAGGAGTTTGACTGCTTGATTGATCATGTGACCATGTACAAGTTAGCTCCTGGCTTTGCCTCTGGTTAATTGAGGTTAAGGGCAGAGATCATACTGGGATCATTTAGGACTTCTGTCTAGATGATGCTTTGAGCAGCTCTGTAATTGAGGCTCCCAGTCTCCGTTTTTAAAGATCTACTAAGTGCCTGAAGCCAGTGTCTGTGCTTGAGTCTCACTGTCCTGTTCTCTGGAGCTACAGATTGAAAACCACAAACAGCTTATCTATTCACATCAGATTAAAAATAAGCACATTGCCTCCAAGACATAAGACATACTGAATAATCCTTTCTTTAGCTAATTACGTTGTTTCTGTGTTCATAATCTTTCCAGGATTCTTCAGTTGTTGAATCCTCACATTCAAATGGGTCATATTTTCCTTTAGTCCTTTGTGTGTTTGTGTGTGGTGTGTGTGTGTCTGTTTGCCTGTCTCTGCCTCTGTCTGTCTGTCTGTCTGTCTATCTGTCTCTCTCTCTTTGGTTTGGGAGGCGTTTGGAATGGGGATTAAACCTCGGTCTGCATACATACTGTAGTGAAGTTTTATCACTGAGTTGTATTCCTGGCCATTTTCAGGTTTCATTTGCAAACTGAGGACTGGCAGTATATGAAATTAATAGAGTTTTTGAAAAGTTTGGAAAGGTAGAAAACAGTTCTATACTAGATTTTATTTTTAATTTCTTTTTTTAGTAAAACAATAACTTTTGCATGTGGACTTTTTTAGGCTATTTGAAATAAGTAGTAAAGTGTGATAAATGGCATACAGGCTATAACATCAATTTCTGTGATTTCTTGTTCGATTGCTCAGTGGCAACTCTACCATTGTAGGATGAAGATGCTTGAATAGTGTGTAAAAAAAATCACATTTCTTTTTTATGATACTGGGAGTGGTAAGTGAAAATATTAAACAGCCCATCCATCTTTCATATTAGACATTTGCCACAGAAGACATCTTAGGGGATTTTCCATATCTTATCACTGGGCAGACTTGAATCATCTTATTTTTCGGTAAACCCTTTACAGTGCTATTATGAGGCATAATGGGGGAAATCTGAGTTTTTAGTCTTCATATCTCTGGGTTCTTTGGCTTCATCATGGAAATATGTGGCTTACTTCCACACACATTTAGATGCTGAAATGGAATTCATTCTTGATGTCCCTTTGCTTCATTGTTCTCTCAGTCATGGAAATTTCCGTGATTGTATAATTTGTGTTAAAATATCAGGTAAGTACATGAACTCACAGTATTGCCCGAAACCAGTGCCAGCCCAAGCTATATCAAATCCAACACAGCAAAGGGAGTTGGGCATATATTCCCACCTCTAACTGTGGGTGATTTGCAGTTGTTAGCTATTGAGAAACTAAGCATTAGTTTTTCCCATGAGTGTAGCCCTCAGTAAGTCTTCTAGCGGAAGAACACACATTGAAGAATATTTGGACAACACATATCAGTCTTGAAGGGTTTTGAAAAGGATACAAAGTTGGGTGGATTAAGAGATGGCAGGGGTGGATCTGGGATTAGTGGGGTAAAAATGATGAAAATCCAATGTATGAAACTTGAAATTCTTAATGAGCTAATAAAAAACATAAAATTGGAGTTGGGCTTGGTGGTTCACTCTTTTAATCCCAGCAATCATGAAGCAGAGGCAGGCAGATCTCTGAGTTCAACAGTAAAACAGCCAGGTCTACACAGAGAATTCCTGTCTCAAACTCCTTTACCTCAAATAAATAATAATAATAATAATAATAAATAAAATAAAATCAGAAGACCCTCAAATATGTTAGTATGGGATGAAACAAATATTTGCAGACAGACATCATTCTTTATATTTCAACTTTAAATTTATACTTGAAATTTTTCTAAAATACTCACTGAGAATATACGGAAGAAAACTGTCCAGAGAGCAAGTAGCAAGACCAGAAACTCCCACAGTAGGCATTGTAGTCACACTGTGTACTTTTCTCTTTGCTTTCCTTTGAGATAGTTCTTTGCTATGTAGCCCAAACTGTTCTGCAGGTGGCCATCATCCTGCTTTAGCTTCCTAAGAGATAGAGATTACAGGTATGTGGCACTCATAAAGGCTTTAAAAGCTATAAATGCTCTTAAAACTGATTTAAGCAGTTATCAGCCAGTTTAGTCTGAAGTCGCCTCTGCGGTTTGGTCAGGGATGTATGTGCTTGTATGATGAGCATGGTTCTAGGGAAGTGTAAATTAAGCCAAGGAGTGGCTGGAGCAGTGTCTAAGATTCTGGTCTTCTCATTATTTCCTTGGGCAAATTTTTTTCTTTGCCAATTCTTGGTGGCAAGAGCTCACTTTGGAAATTAGCCACAGAACAAACTAATAAGTTAATAGCTAGAATACAACTTTTACGGGGGTACCAATGGGGCATCTTGTGGTGAGGGTGTTGTGTTTGGAAAGGGAATGGAAGATTTTTGAGGTCAAGACTGAAGGCTATACCACACAGATGAGAACACCCATTTTTCTTTCCATCTGTGGCTGAGTACAGTGTTTCGGATCAATGATACCCACATCTGGCAACAAATTTACCCAAGAGAGAGTTAAAACAAAAACAACCAACCAGCCAGCCTTGGACTCTGGATGCTTTGGAACTGAAGCCAAAGATCTCCACAGCTGATTTTGTAGCCCTAGGAGTTGAGGAATTATGGGAGGCTCTTGAACTGTGGGTGCCTAGACTGGGAGATTTCAGAAATTTGGGCCTCAGTAGGCCTCATTCAGACTTCATGACTAGGAATCCTGAAGGAGGCTCAGAACCCAGGGAATTTTCTGTAGTTCTTCAGGAAAAGAGAAACAGAAATTCCTAGGTCTTGTACTTATTTGGCCTTCAAGTTGCTGAGTGAGGTCATGCAAGTGAGGGTGCTTAATTCATGGCTAGCTTAATCTTCAAGGGCCACTTCATGAGCACTGGTCTCTGATGAGTTAATTCTTGGGAACCAGGACTTGGAATCTTGGAGCTCTCTTTACTGACTGTCTGCCCCATGGGTTATCCCCTCATGTAATTAACTTTGGGAAACTTCAGGGTAGTTCTGTTGTAATCATGTTTCCATTCTTGAAAAACAAGGGCTCCTAGAATTACAGTTTGGGGCCTCAACTAATGCAAGCTGCTTGTTTTATCTTTGTATGGTATTCATTTTTACTTATCATTGTATGAGGGTGCCTTCAGTGCTGACTTCATTTGCATCCAGTCAGAAGTTTTGTTTTTTTTTTTTTTTTTTTTTTTTTATAAACAGAAAGGAAGGACCTAATGTAAAGCAAACAAACAAGCTCCAGGGACCCAGCGACTTCCTAGGTGTTGGTCACCCATGTTTAGATAGAATATCTTGAAAAATAACCAAACTTTGTTTCTTCCTCTTTAGGAGCATGTTTTTTTTTTTTAATTATATCAGAACAATGTGATTTTTGAAACATTTTTTTAACAGGATTCTCCCCTCTTTAAATAAATGCAACCTTAACTCCTCAGGATTGAAATAGATAAATGGTATTTATTAGTGTAATAGATACCTTCAAATTTAATAGCATTAATTTGCTGGGATGAAGCAAGTGATGGCGGACACAGGCTGTTTTGATGAATGTCAATCTGAAAATACAGTTCTGTAAGTGAGTTATTATTTGGAACTGATAGAATGTGAAATGATCAAGAATCCTGAGACAAGTTGACAACAGTAGAGTGGTTAGGCAGGTGGCTGGGCAATAACTTAAAATACCCATTTTGAGGCTCTGTGGTGCTTAATGGCAAGGGTAGTGGCGAGGCTGCATGTTTCCAGGTCTGAAGCTCCAGATAAGCACTATGTAGGTACCTGTCTAGCCTGCACAATTTATTTTTAGATTTTAAAGCTGAATTAATATAAAATGAACTTCGCATCGAATTTATGAAACCATGATGATAATTTAATTTTTTTTATTTATTATAATTTATTCATTTTGTATCCCAGCTATAGCCCCTGCCCTCATTCCCTCACCATCCTACCCTCCCTCCCTCATCTCTTCCCATGCCCCTCTCCAAGTCCACTGATAGGGGAGGCCCTCCTCCCCTTTCATCTGACCCTAGCCTATCAGGTCTCATCAGGACTGGCTGCATTGTCCTCCTCTGTGGCCTGGCAAGGCTGCTCCCCCAAGAGGGAGGTGATCAAAGAGCAGGCCACTGAGTTCATGTCGGACACAGTCCCTGTTCCCCTTACTAGGGAACCTACTTGGACACTGAACTGCCATGGGCTTCATCTGTGCATGGGTTCTAGGTTATCTCCATGAATGGTCCTTGGTTAGAGTATCAGACTCAGAAAAGACCCCTGTGTCCAGATAGGTTGGCTCTGTTGGTCTCCTTGTGGAGCTCCTATCCCTTCTGGGTCTTTCTGTTTCTCCCTTCTTTCAAAAGATTCCCTGCACTTTGCCCAAAGGTTAGCTATGAGTCTCAGTATCTGCTTCAATACCCTGCTGGGTAGAGCCTTTCAGAGGCTCTCTATAGTAGGCTCCTGTCTTGTTCCTTGTTCTTGATGATAATTGAAGTATCTTTAACCAGTGAAATATACCAGAGAAACTTGTGATTTTAATCAGTATTATCAGTAGACCTTATTATTTTTCATGTATCTTTTTTTTCTTTCTAAAGATTATGGTTAATCAGTCATCTCAAATCATGAGATTAACATTACAAAAACTTGCCACAAAAGTTTGAGGAAGGCTTTTGAATTTATTCCAGACTCATTTTTGTTGTGTTACTTAAACCGCGTGTGTGTGTATGCGTGTGTATCTGTGTGTGTGTATTGAGAGTATGGTACATGAATGTCAGCAGGACATCCAGATTGTTCTCTGCATTGGTGCCATGAGATTGGATCTCTGTAAACTGGAAGCTAGTCCTTTGTGGGCTAAATGTGGAACTCTCAGGATTTGCCTTTGTTTGTTGCCTCATGTGCTTTGGCCATGCCAGGCTTTTAAACATGGTGCTGGAGAACTGGAATTAAAATCCAAATCTTGAAGAACAATACTCTTGCCCATTGAACCATCTCTCCAGCCCAGCCTGAATTAGGTAGTTTTAAAAATGCTGTTTTTAAATTCATATATATAGGTATGCCTACCTGAATTTACATGCAACCATGTGCATGTAGGTACCTGCAAACGCTAGAGGACATTGGATCCCATGGGACTGGAGTTATAGGCAGTTATAGGTCACTTGATGTTGGTTCTAGGAAATGAACCTCTGGGTCCTTTGCAAGAACAATAAGCACTGTTAACTGCTGAGCCATTTCTTCATCCCCTAAAGTAGGTATTTTTATTGAACAGTGTTGGTTAATTTCAATACAAGAATTACTGAAATGAATACACATGTGTATGCAAATATTTAACAAGTTAGACATACCATTTTACCACTGTTAGGAAAGTCTATTAGGTTTAATATATGAATACAGGAAATAAATGAAATTCAAAGAAGTAGTTAGGCAAAGGAGTGAACACAGTATTTTAGAAAGACAAAGTTCAGTCTTTGAAGGATGGTAAATTACAGGACAGTGTCTAGGAAATCAATAGGGGAAACAAAATGGAAGAACTGTTTTAGCAAGGCATGTTTGTGTGAACTTGTCTCATGTCTACCATCTGTAACGATAGAGGCCATTCCTCTAGCTGATGGGGATGAGGAGCACACAATCTCTGGAGGAGAAACTATGCTTTGCCCTTAGGGTAGAAAAGGAGAGGGGAAGAGATCTCTTCTTTCCATTTGATTTTTAACCATCTTCAACTTAAATAGCACCTTTGTAATGATTCAGCTGTTTTAGGGTTCCCCCTCAGATGTGAAGCTGAATTATGTACTATATTAGTTACTTTTTTATTAGTAAGATAAAACACTGTGACCAAAAGCAGCTTGCAGAAGGAAGAGTTTATTCTGGCTTATGGTTTGAGAAGGAGCGTCCATAATTGCTGGCAAGGGCAGTATTGCCACAGGTGGCTGGCTCATCACATCTCAGCGTAAGCAGGAAGAATCAACCAGAAGTTGGAACAACTTCTCAAAGTATGCAAATCCACATCCTAAAAGTTGATAACTAAACCCGACCTTGTCTTTTTAAATCAGCCTAGTTCTGATGTTTTCACTCATTTGCTAACTTATTGACTTGACTATTGTAGCCCTAGCTTTTACTTTCTTAAACTTTGTCAACATTCTGATTTGACTGGGACATTTTAAAAATTCCACTGGACAGTATTTCCCGTGAATATTCCTAAACGACATACTCAATCACTGAAGCTGGAGTTGTGGTTACTTGCCAGCTTTGCTCAAGCTCTTTTTAGGCTAATTGACTTTCACCAGAGTATGCTGCTGCAGCCGAATTCTGTTGTGGAAATGCTTCTGTGAAAAGGTCAGCTTGAACAAATATTTCCTGGCCTTTTATTTGTGAATGTCATTTGACTTGTTAGTTCTGTATACAGTGACTTAATTTTTAGTTTTTACTCCTTGTCCTTCTCTTACGTTTTAGAATGTTAAATTTTGACATCATCAGTCGCCCTTTTTATTGGACACACACACAAAGTGCACACCCTTCCATTTATTTATTTATTTGTTTGTTTGTTTATAAGTTTTGAGGCAAGGTCTAACTGTATTACCCATGTTGGTCTTGACCTCTTGTGTAGCCAATACTGCTAGCCTCAGCTACTTAATCCTTCTGCCTCTGGCTTCTGTGTCTTGGGGTTACAGGTGAGCACCACCATACCCAAGTTTTGTAATCAAACCTTTTGAGGGCTTTAAACAGTAGAATAGCTCTGGTAGCCCTCAGAAGTATTGTAAAGAAACAGATTCTCAGTTAAAAAGATATATCAGGGCTGTAGCTTCACAGTGATCTCTTAGGTAAAGTAGCACCTTCACTCCAGTCTTGTTTGAGGGCTGACTGTAACTATGATTTCAAGTAAATATTTTCATTTGTACTTTATACCTCCTTGAAGGAAAGATTTTGCAAGGTGGAGTTACTTAAGTTGTGTTCTCTATTCCCATGCCACAGAGGTATGAAGTGGATTTACCAGAACTCTCTAAACACTAGGGTCATTCACCTGGAGAAGATATTTTGTTAATACTACTATGAAAGTTTCAGCATAATGTCCATTCCTAGGGCCTAGGGAGATGGGTTAGTTGGTAAGAGCATGAGCTGAGCAAATATGAGGACCTGAGATCAGTCTGGATCCTCGACACTTATGTGAGAAAGCTGAGTGTGGCTGTTGACAACTGTAGACCCTAGTGTGGTGGTGTGACACAAACATTTCAGGATTTGGGCAGCTCTCTGGCCACTCAGCCTATCTGAAACAACAATCTTGAGGTTCAGTGACTGACCCTGTCTCAAAGGAACCGGGTAAAAGGTGATGTAAGACATCTTCTGGCACCCAAACACACATGTGCACACATTCATGCACACTCACGCTACAATTTTTATACTTGGGTTGAAGTCCATCCTGGTTATTTGTCTTGCTTTGTAGCGTTGTAGGAATTGTTTGACTCTGAACTTCAGTTTGGTTTTAGGAGAACATCTCCAAGTATATCTCCAGTTATCTACAATTCTTAATTTCCCATGGTCTGAGAGGAATACAAAGCTTACTTTCTAGCCTATGTGTGATCAGGCTGGAACCATCACTAGGAGGTTGGACAAACTCCAACTAGGAATAAGAAGCTAAAGTAGCCTAGAAAGGTGACTGTTTGTATGCCAGCCTCAATGAGCTAGAGCTCTGCTGTATAGGAACTTCTGTGTGTGGTGTCATGTCCTGTGGATCCCTGTGTGCGCACTACTCAGAGTGTTGGTCTGACTTAAAGCATGAAAGGTACCCTCAGCTAGACTCCCTAGGGAGCTATTACTGACCTGGAAACTGAGTAAGTTATTACACTTAGCCACAAGGTGTTGGTTAGCAAAGTGTCAGGACTGGCTTGCTTGCACTTTTATTGCTGCCTTGCTCCTTCAGCTGACTCTCACTTTAATGTAAATCACAAGTACTCTGCTAACATTGTGATTTCGTCAACTAAGGCATTCCCATAGAGGAGTACAGAGAACAGTGGCTTGGATGTAAAGAAGCCCAGTATTTCTGCAGTGTTAGCAGATCACAGGACTTAGAGGAAAAAAAGATGCTGTCTCTTTGTTTTCTTTTCTGTTGAAACATTCATTGAAAACATTTAAAGCATTGCTTCCTTCACTCACACAGATTTTTACAGATTTTAGTTTTTGTGGGGATGAGGGGAGGTTTTTGTGAGGGCATGGTTAACTTAGCAGATGCAGTTTTACATCTTGTTTTCCTTTTTTGTTAAGTCCTTATGCATATTGTGAATTAGAGTTTATTTTTAGTTCTTAATGAGTCCTTTTCTCATCATTGTACTTTTTGTTGGAATTCTGTTTTCAACATAATGCTTTGATTTTTAGGGAGAGAGTGCGTATGACTTACCAAATTTATATTTACACCCTCCTCTAGCTCAATTAAAAAATTTTGTTTCTTGGTATAGGATGATAGACAAATCACCTTGCAGATGCGCTTGCTCCCTCAGAGCCTGTGTGACCTTGGACTCACTCTTTAGGAAGGCAAATCTTTTAAGAAGTGGTGTAAGTGAAGTGTGGATGTAAAACAGTAAACCAGAATTACTGTGTTGTCTTCAAGGTCATTGAAAGGTTTACTTCCATGAAAGTTGATATTTTAACGTCCTCTTAAGGAAGCTCTGGTCATTAACACCAGGATACAATCCACTCTCCTTTGAAATCTTCCTGACCTTGGTCCTAATTTGAGAACCTCTCATCACACAGCTGGAATGGATGGATGATAGTTGTCTTAAAGCATCTGCTTTAAAAACATCCAAACAGGATGATTGTGGTGTCAAACCAGTGAACAACTCTTCATAACAGCAATCTCCTAATGACATCACAGTTCTGTCCGTTGGAATTCTGACTTTTCCCTTGTGATCTGAAAGCTGAGGTAGCCCTCCCTAAATACAATGCCAGATGCTTCTACTCTGTTGACTCACATAGCACTCCACCTTCTCAAACAGGAGGACTTGGGATTTAACATTTTGAAACCTCAATGTTTTAGGCCAGATTTGTTTTAAATCTCTACATTGCTGGTGTTTCTAGGTTCTTATTTGAGGGATATATTCATAAGTATTGTTACAAAAGATGAAAACACAGAATTGTCAATACTGATTTGTCATTTTAAAATATATATTCATTTCTTTTTATAAAGTGTTAGAAGCCAAAAGCTTTGAGAGAAAGCCAAGGTAACCATTCAGTAGCCAGTACTTTCACATTTAAGAACACCCAAATCTAGACCTGCTATTAAATAGTAATAGAGAGAAGCTAAAGGGGATGGATGGCTTACCAGTTAAGAGCACTAGCTGCTCTTTGAGAGGACCTCAGTTAGATGCCTAGATGGCACATCACAACTGTCTATTATTCTACTTGTAGAAGAACTGACACGCTCTCCTGGCCTCTGAGGCAGACAAAATAAAAACAAATAAATTAAAAAAAAAAAGATTCAGAGACCTCTCATATGGAAAATGGTGTATCCAGTCTCCAGTACAAGGGTGTCTCATGTTCTTGCTTGGCTTTGAGTCCCCCCTTCTGTTGTTGAAGGCTAGTGAGGTACCAGATTCCCCCCATAGGAAAGAACAAATAAGAGTGAGAATTTCCCTCTGTGGTTTGTTTTCCCAGTTACTATTCCCATTTTCCAAGTACCCCTCTAGCCACCCTTCAAGAAATATCTCCTAATCTGTCAGAGTGGAGCCATTTCCACTCAACCTCGGACAGTAGGGATAGTCCTTTAGTTATGGATTCAGTATCTTCTTGAAGCTGCTTTGGCAAGGCAGATGTTGATATGTATGACCTTAGGAACAAGTGGTCATTGGCCATTTTGCGTCAAGTTGACTCATGCCACTGCGTAGAGCAGTTTTCCTTTTATGAGTCTACACCTTGAACTCCTGCCTTCCCTCTCTGCGCCAGCTGCTTCAGCTGCACATCCCCCGCTGTAGGAACATCGTTCTACTTTCAGTGGCTTAACTATTCTTGTTTTCAGGAGTTGTCTATTGACAGCTGAAAATCAATTACATGTGTTTGGGGCTTAACAGAAAGTGTCCCCCCCCCCCACTGTATGAATTTAAAATAATAATAATAATAAAAAAGTAATACTTTTCATGGATAGAGTCTTAATTTATTTTTAGTTAATTTCCCTCTCATTCTTGAGATAGAAACCGGTGCCTTGCAGGTGTTAACCTTGAGTTGGGAGGAAGAAGTCCTGTTGCCGAGGCTGTCGTTGTGTCTTATTTGGTCAAGACAGTGGTGCTGTTGACTCAAGCAGCCCGTTCTACCTGTGTGAGAAGTTCGGCTGTGCGTGGGAACATCTGCCCTGTTGCAGTCCTGATTCCTGGGGCGATGGGACTGTGTGTTGGAGAGAGAAGGAAGGTCACGGTTGGGGTAAGGTAGAGAGCAGAGAACTGGACATAGGAGGAGGGGTATATAGAATGTTCCAGGCTTCTGTTTGCTGTCCTGAGCTAGAGTGTAGCTGCAGTCTAGTGTGGTTTGCTGATGACTTGATGATAATGGGTTTTTGTTGTAGACCTTTGCGTAGGGGTGCATTTCTTTTTGGTTTAGGTGGAAAGGTTTGTAAGGAACTTTGTAGGTTGAAGGGAAGATTGCATCATCCTTTTCTTGCATTAGGACCATTGTGCATGTGACCTCTGTGTGTAGTGTGTGGAGGCTAGGCAATGGGCATTTTCTTCTGAGTCTGCTATAGAAAGCAAGGCCAGTAAAGGACTAAGAGACTTAGGCAGTTCTCCCCAGGATCCAGATTCTTTTTCTGGCTTTGTTTTTGAAGGCACTGTCTCACAGGAGCAGTCCTGAGGCCCAGGCTTAGGGCAGTTCTCCCCAGCCCTAGTGAATGCTGGACTTACAGGCCTAGCTGGACTGAGGCATTTGAAGAGTCAGTGAAGAGACTGAGGCGAAGACACTGTCTGCCTGCTTTTATGTGTCATTAACTGTGGAGGCTGCTTTATAGCTGCCTCCTCTTCCTTCCAGACACCTCTGTGTCTATTCGGGGAAATTCCCTTTTTTTTTTTTTTTTCCTAATTAGCCAAGTATATTTGATGTTTGATGTAATAAAATGTGCTTGTATAATGCTTATGTTAAATTCTTTCTGTTGGAATATAGCACAAAGGAAGGTTATTGACTTCCTTTTCTTACTGTGAGAGTAATACTTTTGTAATTGTGTAGCCTGTGTGATATATATTCATATATAAAAATATATATCCATATATAAATATGAATATATATTCATATATATCCATTCATGTGTTTACCTCAAACACGAGGTGTTCAATCACTTCATATTTGCTTCTTATTGCTAGTGTTGTAAAAAACCAAGTTGGATAGACTTAGGCCAAAGCAGAAGAGATACAGTGAGGAAGCACTGCCATCCAGGTTATGCCATAAAATGCCTCAGTCCCTACCTGACTGTGTGTCTTCATCATGCCTTTCATCCTTGAATATGAGCTTGAATATAACTGGAGGGGTGACAGAGTGGTGTCCTTAGACCTGCAGATCACTTAGGGTATGCACTTTTTATCTTATTTTATTTATTTATTTATTTATTTACTTATTTATTTATTTATTTATTTATTTATTTATTTATTTATTTATTTTTTAGCTCAGTTTAGCAAAGTTTAACAATTTCTGTTACTTGTAGCAACTGTTTACCTACCTGGTAGTAAAACCAGACTCACCTTTGTATTATTTTTTTAAATTCCTTTTGCCTGTTTACTCATCATTGACTAAAGTCTTTTTGTGGCCATGCACATGAGGAAATGTGTACACTTGGAGGCATTAAATTTCTGTGTCCTTGGAGGCTAGTGTTATATATGTCATTGTTACCCATTTAAAAAGTTTTTAGCATATACTTATTTACATGGCACTGGATTTCATAGGGACATTTGCATACAATTATATAGAATAATTTTGGGTATATTGCACCTGTAATCACCACCTCTTTCTATTTCCCCCACTCCCTCCTCTCATTAATTCCTTGTTCTCTATATGAGTTTATGTGTTCACAACATGTATGCATACATGGTTTTATGTGTCTAAATGAAATCTAGAACCTACAAGTAAGAGAAACCAGATATTCTTGTCTTCCTGAAACTGGTGTGATTTGATTTCTCCAGTGGTCTCTAGTTGTGCCTATTTCTCTACAGATGGTATATAGTTGTCATAATCTTCAACTGAGTTCACTATATTTGTCCCCTTCTTTTAGTCAGTCTTGAGTTCTCTTGGAAGAGACTTAAGTCTTAATTTGCAGTGTGATTGTTCCTCTTAAGTCCCTACTGCAGAATCTTAAGTCTGATTGTTTAAAAATAAATTCAGTCACTGTTATGCTGTGACCTAGTAATTTCTGTAAGCTTCAGGGAATCGGGTATCTCTTCTGATGGCCTTAACCTGCAAACTCAGTGGGTTTGGGTCATAAGAAGCCTGGCCAAAATGACACCACACTTTTGGAGGTGGTGAAGAGAATCTTGCAGAAATCCTTAATCAGGTGATTTATTATTCACTTTAAAACAAAACAACAACAAAGTGTTCCTTTCGAGAAGTGGAAAAAAGAAAACCTTTCTTAGCTCCTAGTCACTTAATAAGTGGGGTTCTTAGTTTGTTTTTGAAAAACTTGTTTTACTCCCCCTGCCTACCAGTGATTTCTATTTGGTTTTTGATGCTGTCCTTGAACTTACCATACTGCCAAGAATGACTGTAGACCTTGGCTCCACCTCCATTTTGGAGTGTTGGAATTATGTGTTTTTCCACAGCCAGTTTAACCTTTTTTTTTTTTCTTTTTAAAAAGGACTTAATTCTTTAATTATATGTGTGTAAGTATCTGCATATAGATGTGCACATGAGAGTGCAGAGCCTTACAAGGGTTTTGGTTCCTCTGGAGCTGGAGTTAGAGGTATCTGTGAGTACCTGCCCTGAGTTGTCTTCAGAGCAGTGCACTCTATTAAGACTGAGCAGTCCTCTCCAGCCCCTCCCCTTTCTTTTTCATAATACTAGGTAATGGTGCCAGATCAAGTTAATTTGTTGGTAATAACATAATCAAGAATTTGGGGTAACAGTCAAGACTAAAAAGTGATTGTGTTTAGTTGCTAAGATTCTATATTTGTCTGAGGACAGTCATTGGATAAATTTTGATGGCTGAGATTACCTTTAGTTTTGTTTGTTTGTTTGTTTGTTTGTTTGTTTGTTTCTGTTCAGCCCCAGTTCTAAGGACTGGCTAAGAAAGTAAAGAAATCCTAATTCTCATGTTGTAATGAGTTGGAGAAATAACATTCAAATTGTTAAGTATCATGGAATAGTTGAATTGAATATAAAATTAATTTGTCACATTCTGGAGAGTTAAAATATCTCCTTGCAAATAATGCTGTTGTTGGCCTTGGTAGCTCCCACTATGATCAAGAACCAGAGGAGGGATGATCTTAAATTCGAGGCCAGCCTTGGCTATATAGTGAGACATTATCACAAAATAAATAATAGATCAAGCAGTGATGACTGTTGGAACAATGTTTATTTTAATCTGAACTAATTTCAAAGGTATCTGAAGATTTTAGTACATGAATAAGTCACAGCTATAGATGTACCAAACAGCTTTTAACATGGTTCAAGTGCTTGAATGTTTCTATTGGGTCTAATTTGAGGGTGGGTGTAGATAAAGAACCTTACGTGGGTTTTTGTAATTCAGATCATTTTCCGTATGTATGCATTTTTTTCCTAGAGAGTATCTTGATTGAGAAAAATTTAGTAGTCTGAATATAAGTCAGATGGATTAATAATGTTGTCAACTAAGAAACGTAGACTAGGAACTTCATAGTTTATATTGATTTGAGAATTGGACTCAACTGATAAGAAATCTGATAGCATCACAAATTCTGTGGCCCCTAAATAAAAAATAAAAATAAAAAAAAAACATTTTACAATCATTCCTGTTCTTTATAGGTAGCATGTAAGGATTTGTCACCAACAAAACCAAAGGCTGCTGAGCCAGGAAAGAGTGGCAAAGTTGGCATTTAGTGAAAACTCTATTTCTTTGAGTTTACTTGTAACTAGATACCAAGTGCTCTGTGTAGTATTCTACCCTGTAGAAAATTCTTTAACAAGCCTCACACTAGCACATGGGATAAATGTATTTTTGGGAGATAATTTGACAAGAGGTATGGCAGATATGGCAGATGGGGACATTGGGCACAAGCATTGAAGAACATCCTTGGCGTAGTCTTTGTCCACAGATGAGATATGCTAACCAGTCTAGATATTGAGCTCATAAGACTGTTTAGCATATGATACCCTTAGGTTCCTAGCTCCAGAAAACCCACCTGTCCTTGTTATGGTCTTGTGATACTTTTTGCAGAGTTGCCACATGATGTGGTCCAAATATCTGGGCATAGAAGTTATAGCACAGAGAATAAATAAACCTTATGGCTTCTCTAGTGTCAGGTGAACAGAAGCACTGTATTCACATTCTAAGATGACTTATAATTTAGGGTGATCATGAATAAGCCCCCCTTTAATTTCTATCCTGTTGTAGGTTCATGGGTGTACTTGCAGTGGTAAGGTGAGAGTATTCAGAGTGTTCTTGTTTCATATGGAGTATAACACTGGTCAAGTTTACTACATTTTCTATTCTGAGGTTAAATAGTTCACTGTCGTCATGTGACTAAAAGGGGAGCCTCTGCTTCTGCAGGTCAGCTAGGGTGATTTACTACAATATGGCTGTAGACAAAGCCATGCTACTGTCATCTAATGAGTCACTTTTTTTTCTGAGTGTTAGATCATTTATTATATCTTTCCAACTTTTAAATGAGGTGATATGGGGGGAGATGTACGTGTGTGCTGTGAATGTGTCAGTCACCGTAAGAACTGCACCATTTTGTATTTCTCTTCAGAAGCCATCTGTTGATTGATGGGCACACTGCCATGTGGTCTGAGTGGGTTTGCTATAACATAAGCTGCCCCTTAGCAAAAACAAAATGTGTTCTGTGTCTTTCCATCAGTGTACTTCATTGACCGAGCTTATAGCCATGGTTTTTAATCTGACCCATAGCCTTTGCTGCTTTTATGAGTATTGTCAGCGTCCTTGTCAGTTGTGAGATCTGTTGCGATTGTTCCCCTCGACTGCTTTAGACCCAGTTTTCTTGAGGTTCTAAAAGCTGTGTCTTCAGTACTTCAGTAGGTTTCCTTGTCCTCAGGATTTATACCCCAGCCTGCCCAAACAGTGCTTCCATTGGGGGATTTCTCCTAGATATAAAATACAGTGCTTTTGTGTGACTGTTTTAAATTTAAGGGATGGAAAAATATGTTTCTTATACTCTTGAAAAGTGTTAGCTGTCTTTGTTCATCAAATGTAAACTAAGCAAAATGTTCCATACAAGAAGGAAAATCATGTTATTTATGCTTAGATCTTTGTGTTGAGTGAGGACAATGACAGTCCTTGGGAAACTTAGTTCTTTATCTCTGCTAAAAATATCTCTAATTGAATTCTGCTCTTTTTGAAATAAAAGGAACTAAAGTGGGCACTTATTCCCAGGTAGAGCTTGGCATGCCACTTTGTAGAGGTCACTTTAAGGTGAAATGAGGCTTTTACTTTGTAGAATTTTCTTAATTGTATGATATTACCCATTATTCCTTCTGTAATGACCTTGCCTCTTTCCCCCTCTAACCTTTCTTAACTTGGTACTTGTGATGAACTTAGACTCAGGTTAAGTATAATCTTATGATTTCTGTATGCAATATCAAAATAATGTCTTCCCACCTTCTGTCCACTCAGAATAGCATCTTAACTGGTTGTGGGGAACATTCACATCCACGTACTTTTTTACTGCTATATAAAGGAGACTTCAAAAACTCTGACCGGGCTGGCCATCTTTAGCTTTGCCTTTTGGAGGTGTGTTGCCTATCTCTGTTGGATATGTGATGAGAATGCTGTGCTAATCTCTACTCACTTGCCGGTCAGCAGGTTTCTTGTTCTATTTCAAATGTGAGATGTTACCATGCAAGGAGGTGCAGATTTCCTGGGAAAGACTTGACTTCTTAGCATGGCCGTGATTAAAGGGCCCTAGAAGTTGAATGTTGAGTGAAAGGAGGCTATTGGAACACATGTTTTTTGCATGTATGAAGAGGTCCTCATGTAGGCCTGGGAAGCTCATGGAGACTTGTGGAAGAAGAGTGGGTTTTTAATCTTAGAACGGTTTTCCTTGTGACTGCTGCAGACTGACTGTTCTCAGGTCTCCTCCTTCAGTGTGCACCAGGGAGTAGTCCTGTGTCTTCTACATGCTGATCCTCCCTAAGGCCAGGAGTGCTTCTCAGGGAGAGGCAGTTCTTTTGTCTCTGTAGATTTGGTGCCTAGTGTACTTTTGTCCTGATCAAATCCTTTATACTTCTTGAGAAATGCCTCCTCCATGCATTTTCCCCCCTATCACTTCTTTGTCAAGAAAACCCAGAATTTCACCTGTCTTTAAACACTAGATTTGTGCTTTTTCAGGTTAATTATTAGTTAAGTAAAACTCTAGTGATCAACCACACTTGTTCCCTGTTCATTACTGGTACCTGCTTCTCTTCTGTTTGTGGTAGAACTTAAATTTTTAAACATGTTAGGGGGCAGAGTACATGCGGTATTGATTCTACCTTCTTTTCTATAGCTAGGAAACCGTACTCTGAGTATGGAACCATTTTAAGCAATCTGCTGAGGAGAGACGTATCTTGTGTGGGAGACAGTTTTGGCAGTAACAAGCATGTTTGGCTTTAGTCATAAGAGTTGCTTTCTGAGCTTCTGGAAGAGGAGTATGTAAATCAAGCTTCGTTTAAGATGAATCTTGTTATAATGCAGATACCGTTCATCTATCTGCTTTATAATGATGGATTTGATGTGAGGGCTTAAGTGGTTTCTGCACCTGCAGGATGCTATTCTGTTTCTTTCAGGTCTTCCCCCTCCCCTCTTTTTCTTTCTTTTATATGTGGTCTTTTGAATGGATCAAGAAAGAACTGTAAAGTTTCAGTCAGTTGGTAACATAACAAAGAACAAGAAATCAAATGCAGGGAGTATTTGGAGATACGTTTCCTAGTTGGTGACTTGTGATATTTGGATGCCCAGGACCCTGCTTTGAAGTGATGCCCAGGCTCTACTGAATGCAGTGAATGAGAAGTTGAATTTGGGAAGGTCAGCTTTGGCTTTGAAGTCAAACTATGGTTCACTAGCTACCCGTGTGTGTATTTCAGCAAGTTAATTATCATATCTGAACCTTCACATTCAAAACTGTAAAATATCTATAAATGTGTATACATAGAATTAAATATGATGATTCTATGTCATGTATGTTGCTGCATAGCAGTGTTATTTGCTTCAAGGCAGGTAGGTCGGTGTACTTATGGGCTTTGCCCTTCAAACTTACAGACCTTTTCACAGTAGAAAATTTAGGATGTTTACACTTATGAATAAGGAGACATTCTTACCAAGTATGTCTTCAAGAAGAAAATTTATCTCCTGAAGAATCTTTAATTATATTGACATGGTGGGGTTTGCATAATCTAATGTTTCTTCCAAAGTTTGCAAATCAAATGTTTCTCTTTGAAATTTTGTACAAAACAGCCTTCCTAGTAAATTGCAAGGCTGACATAATGTCAAAAAGGGTACTCAAATAATTATGGTGCTTAGGGGCTTAAATATTTTTTGCGCAGTATCTAAATAAGAATGCTGTCTTTCAGAGAGTAAAAGCCACATTAAGAAAGCTGCACTACTCCTTGGTATGCTGCTCGCTGGTTTCTTTGTGTGAGTGTGTGCATGAGCCCATGCGAAGATTGACACCAGCTGGTAATGCAAGCAACAGCAGATGCCCTTTTTACTACCACAGTTGTTAACTGGCTTCCTGCTTTGCCACAATACTATTTTGAGGAATATAGTTCCTCTGCCCTCATCTCAAATGATATTTACTTGAATAACTCCATTGGCTTTTAAGCAGGGACAAGAAAAGCAGAGACCGTAAGTGTCTATGTGAATGGAGGTCTGCATCTGTTAATTATGTATAATGAAGAAGGAGAGAGACTATTGCAGACCCACACCTTTAACCAGGAGTAGATCTGGCATTAGCTCAGAGTTGTTAAGTGTCCTACCTCTGAACTGTATGGCCTCAATTCTTGGCTAACTGCCAGAGTTTGGTTTTTGCCCACATCGCAGCAGCAACCTTACTGGATGAAGTTAGAGCTGCTGATGGCTCTTTTGAGCAGCTACCTAAGCTAGTAAGTGGCAAGTGCTGGCTTTTGTCCTCCCTGGCCAGGGAGGACCTGTTCCATGATCTTACTCTGTTCCACCTTTTTAAGATGTGGAACAGGAGGAATCCACTTATTTTTCCTCTTCAGATTGAGTTCAATTTCCCCGATCTTTCTTGTATTAGATGCAAGACAGTCATACCTGATACAGCACTTAAAAGTTTAGAGGATTTAATACGTTCTCTCTGTTCTCCATAACCTAAGACTGAATTGTGTGGGAGTTCCTAATGCTGTCTGTAAGGGTGATGTATTAAGAACCCACACTTTTGCCAACTAAAACAAGGTCACACTGCATTGCCAGCAAATTCATAATTACTGGGACTGGTACTGTAGAAAAATAGAGCTTTACTAGTTGTGTAATCAGGACAGATATGGCCATTAAAATTAACTCACAGAGAAAATGCCCTGGTGCAGAGGACATTAGACACTCCCCATAGAATTAGGCTGTTTAGGTAATATTTACCAAATAATCACTACTTAACAACCTTGATTTCAGCAGAAAAGTTACAGTTTAAACTCTTTTTCTTATTATCTCCATATAGCTGAAGTTCCAAAAGCCATTTAAAGTATTAGGTCCTTTGAGTCTTAGGCCAGCTTTATTAGCACTTGGGGAGAGGATGAGGTTTGGAGCGACCCATCTGTTTTCTGCTTTGTGTGAACATCTATGTGAAATTCTCTGTCCTGGTGCAAATCCTTGGTAATGTCCTTTGGGGATGTGGTGAAAATGCTCCTTGTGTTGAGAACTGGCTTGGACTGTGTAACAGGATCCTGCAGGCAGCTCCCTCCTCGTTTGATCTTATACATAAGAGGGCAGCAGGGAGTTGTTCAGTGTGACCCAAGTTAGTGGATTTTTCAAATAGAATAACTCGGGGTTTCCTGGAGGGGATTCAGTCTGAGAAAGAGCTGGCCATTTAGAGGGAAAACGACCAGGAAGGATGGCATCCCTCTGTTCTCAAGATTCTCTCTTCCCTTTCCCCTGCTGTGTGTCACCCATGTAGGGAGATACTAAGAAAGCTTGTGAAGTCTGGCTTGTGTCACTCTGGTGCCAGGGTTGCAGCACACAGCCTGCCTGAACAGACACACATGATGGGTGCCCAGGAACAGAAAGTCCATCTGAGGAAAGACAACACATTTGCAACTTTATTGTTTATGGGGAGGAGGAAAGGAGAAGGGTAGCACAATGAGAGAACTGGCTCTTTAGTAAAAAGAAAAATTTGCCCCTTAGAAATCAAATTCTTTAAATCATTTTTTATTTTATTTTTTTACTTTCCCACCTCTATTAGTTAAGGTATTCAGTTTTACACAGGAACAATGTGGAGATCACAGATCTTTTTATTTTTCTCCCCAAATGTTTCATTGTTAGACTTCAGGTTGTAAAAGGCTTGCTTGACAGAGGACCATCAACAACCTATTTCTGATAACTCTGGGATTTAAAAAAGATCCATGCTGCTTTTATCCTGTTACTTCATAAAATATTACTACCTCTCTAAATGAAATAATAGATACACATCAATCAGTGTAGTCACCTTTTATTGTTGATTCAACTACCAGGTTTTTACAGAATTCACTCTGCATTTTATTTGACTTGTTCATGAATAGTCTCAGCAGACTTAATTATATTAGTGAAAAAGCACTTTCAACAAAATTACATGCTGACATCTCATAATTCATACTTACAGATTTGTGAAACAGATTTATGTAAATCTATCAAATTACTCTATATAACATTATTTTTTTAAATTGAGATTTCATTTTAATGGTATTTATAGAAAATTTTCATATGAGAAATTTTACATGAACTATTTTTAAAAATAGCTCGTATGACTTCCTTATGAAGATGGAATACTGTAACATTTGAGCATCTCATCTCCATGTTCTGTGATCCATCTGGTACAAGAGAGGGGCATGGGAACATGTTCACTAGGGCAGCTCAATCCTCAGCCATAAGCTCCTGGAATGCAGATACTGATCTTAGTAACTTCATCTTTGTCACTGGTTCATTCATTTGGTCACTGAACATTAATTTACTAAATTGTATGTGATTGGGCTTTGTCTGGACCTGAAGTCTCTTTGCCCTACCTTGCTCTCAGTCCCAAAGTGGAAATGATCTGCCTATATTCAAATTAGCGCAGCATGCATCCAAATTGGCAGGTCCATGTATATGGTAATATAAGACACAAAGTGAGGCTTGCTGGAGAACTACTAGGGATAACTAGCATCACCAACAGTGATGGACACGGCACGTTAGGAGCCAGGTCTGTGATGGCAAGAAGTGCTTTCACAGATAATCTCAGAGGTTTGTGTGAGTAAGCCACTTCTGGAAGTGTGCTCCAGCACTGGCACCTGAGTGTGCATAGCATAGTAGAGCATGTCTGCAGGACCAGGAGAAGCAGAGGTCTGGTGGAAGTAAGCAGGAGCACAGTGGTTATCTTAGAACTAGGACGTGGGCAGATTTTGTCTTCTAGAAAGAGTACCTATCTAACAGTAGTGGAGGATGGCTTTCATCTTGGATTCCCCAGGACCTAGGGAAGAGGCTGATTAATCAGAAAGCAATAAACCAAGTCAGAAAATTTACAACAAAGGATGCTAAGGAAGGGAGGCAAATTTAGCTGTGCAAGTGGGCAGCATGTTGAGAGGAAGCATTCTAGTCACTGGCCCCGGACCCACTTTCTGCTGTTTTGTATCATATATAAATCAGGATAAGACTCACTCCTCACTCCTCACCACCTCTTCTTCTGTTTCCCACCCTCACCCCATTTAATGCTTCTCCTTATTCCTTATTGTTTTCTTGTTTATTTGTCTCCTCTCAGATTGGAGGCTTATGATGAGGAATAACTGCCTAATCTTTGCATACCCCAAGCCCTAGCAAAATGAAGGTTTCCGTATTGAATGAATACTTAGTTTAGGTGAGAAATACTTAGTGTAACTCTTGTCCACAAATTCTTGTTGGGAAAGGTCTTGTTTAATATTGGTTGGATAAAATTAATGTGCTAGGTTTTTAATCAAGAATTATGGCAGTCTGATGCATTTAGTTTTAGACCTAAGGGGGTAATTTGATATTTTGAACACTGGTAGTAATTTGAAATAGGAAGGGAAAAATAAAGCTAAATAAAGTGACCTTTGAATGAAACTGGTCCAGAAGATTGTGTATTTTTAATTAAAATATGCAATTAAGTTTTTAATTAAAGTATGCTTTTAAAAGCAATGTAGGTGGCTAGGGAGTGGCTGATGCTTTGAATTACACACAGTTTGGGATAAATTGGCGTTTACTGTGTTTCCCACAGTACCAGTTTAACAGATTCTCTTCCTGTTTAGCTTTTCTTCCTCTGATACCAACACTGTTTGTGGTCCCCTGTCCCTGCCAGGGCCTGCTGGAGTGTTTCAGTTCTATGCTCTGGGTCAGTGACCATGGTTTGAGCAGTTTGCTCATAATGTCTCTTGTATCAGTTGCATTTTAGACATGGTTTTTCTGTCTCTTGTGAAGGAAGGTATCTTTTTCTGTGGTGTGTATGTTCAGTTAAAACGCATGCACATGAAAAAGACATCTACAACTAGCTGGAGTGTGTGGTATTGGTCCAGAGAATTTGGTACTCTGTTGGCTATGTATCCATTCATTGAAGCTGCTTCTGTAATGAAGTTCTCTAATCCTTGCCATGCTGGTAGGTTCAAGGCTTGGGTTAGAGGTTTGTAAATCCTCCAGGGGCTGTGGGCACAGGTAGCTCTTGAAGATAGCTGAGAACATTTAGTTCTGCTTTTAAGAAACATTTTTCTCTTAATTGTATTGGCTTCTATAATCGATTATACTTGGAATTTAAATGTGGAATTATCGTAAGAGTTTTTCAAAAAGTGATTTTTGGTTTGGGGGAAAAATTATTGTACATATTCTAAGTTCAGAGTCACTTTAGACAATTATTGGGAAAGAAAGGTGCTTGATTCCCAAGCCTTCCCTGGTTCCTTCCCAGGAACCAGAATGGAACTAGGTCCTAGCTCAGGAGTTTTGAAAGTAGGTTTTCTTTCCTTGGTGTTTTGTTTGCTATTGCTTTTTAAAAATACAAATTGTAACCAGAAATACAGTATAGATAAGATAATTTTTAAAATGCATAGACATACACATGAAAAGTAAACTGCTGTTTACCAGAACCCACAGAAATGAGACAGAGGAAACCGATAAATTAATTAATAATACTCATATATGTATGAGGTCTGTCAGAGAATGTCTAGGGATATTATAGTTCAGGCGTGCTGTGCAGCTGAGTGGAACACTCTCAGTCTTGTGTGCAATGCCTGGCCTTCCTGCTTTCTCCTGTGCTTCTTGTGTTTTAGAAGCTGATTCCCAAGCTTTGAACATCATCCTTAATGTTATATGAAAACGGTGACTATCAGACATGATTGCTGTGAGTTTATAACTGAGCAGTAAGTTACCACATAGCTGAAAGGGGACAACAAGGAGGGCACTGCCCATGTTTATGATCCCTTTGTGTACCTTAGGCTGACCTGGCTAATTAATGCACTGCATACTGAAAAGCTGTAAAGTTCCTATTACTCTTGTACTTTTGCTTCATTTTTATTAATTCTGTGAGACTTTGCTACAACATATATTGATCATATTCACCCCTCTCTCCAGCCTGCCCCTACAGCCACCCCTTACTTCTCTACTCACACAACTTTGTGTCAATTAAAAAAAAAAAAAACAAAAAAAAAAAAAAAACACTTACCAAGTCCAGTTTGTGCTGCCCATATATGCTTGGACTTGTGGCCTTCCCCTGGAGCATGGTCAACTGACCAAGGCAACTCTCTTGAAGAAAATTGACTCCTTCTCTTCCAGCAGCTACCATTTGCTAACAGATCTTTAATTATGGATGGGACTTCATGCCCACTACCCCTCTCCATGCTGGGATTTTTTGTCTGACTTGAGCTTGCATAGGCCTTGTACCTGCTGTCTCAAATGTGAATTTGTATGTATAACTGTCCTGCTGTGTTTAGAAACCAGTTTCCTTTTTAGTTATCTACTGCCTCATGCTTTTACAGTCTTTGTTCCCTCTCTTCCATAATGATCCCTGAGCCTGGGTAAAGAGGGGCTCTTGTAGATGTCCTATTTAGGACAGAAAATTCTGCTATCTCTTGTTCTGTGCACCTTTACCTATTGTAGACTTGTGTGTTATTCACTAGAAGCTTCCCAGATAAGGGTTGTTGCACACCCCAATATTTTAGTTTGTTATGCTGACAGTGGACATAAGAATGTACTTTTTAGGAGCAGATAACCCTTACATTGTCTTATAATTAATAGGAAAATTCACTTACCTTGGACACATTCTAGTTGACAGATGGTACTCTTATCAATAATGCCAGATCAGAAACCTTTTATTTTTTTAAACAAGGAGAAGACTTTATCTGGAGGTAAATGTGGGTTCAATTTTAGTCAGTAGTAATAAGAATTTTATTCATCATTGAAGCTGGCCAGATTGCATTGAGTGTCATGTCATATTCAAAGAATGGACTCTCTAATGGAGCCTTTATCTATTTGGTAAAATAAATGGCACCATTTAAGTTCTTCATGTTGCAAACCTTCAACTTCCTACAGCAATCTAGGAGTCAGGACCCCTGGCAGCCTGGGGAACAGGTCAGCAAGAACAACTGGAGCAAACTTCTCTGTGCACAGCATTGGGCTTAGAAGCATAGTTGCCCAAGGCCCACCATAGGAGGCCCGTGCACTGCTTCTCAGAATAGGGTATAATGTGACAGCAAAAAAGAAGACCACCACAAATCTCTTCAAAATGCATCTGTAAAATGGTGTCTTCCCTATGGAGACATTACAGGCCCCCTCATAGCTTCCAGATTATCTGTGTAGCCTAAGACTCACCATTAAAACTAGTTTTCTTGGATTAGTAAGATGACTCAGCCAGAAAAGGCAGTGGCTGCCAACCCCAATGACCTCGGTTCAATCCCTGGAACGTACGTGGTGGAAGGCAAAGACTGACTCCTCTAAGTTGTGTGCACATGCAGATAAATATTATTAAAAAACAAAAACAATGAGTTCTAGGGTATTCCCCACTTTTTTTTCTAGCCGATTTAATGTGTCTGGTTTTATGTTGAGGTCTTTGATCCACTTGGACTTCAGTTTTGTGCAGGGTGATAAGTTTGGATCTATTTTCATTTTTCTACATGTAGACATCCAGTTGGACCAGCACCATTTGTTGAAGATGCTATCTTTTTTCCATTGTATGGTTTTGGCATCTTTGTCAAAAATCAGGTGTCCATAAGTGTGTGGGTTTATTTCTGGGTCTTCTGTTTGAGTCCATTGATCCACCATTCTCTTTGTATGCCAGTACCATGCAGTTTTTATAACTGTTGCTGTATAGTACAGCTTGAGATCAGGGATGGAGATACCTCCAGAAGATCTTTTATTGTAGAGGAATATCGAATGGCAGAGAAGCACTTAAAGAAATGCTCAACCTCATTAGCCATTAGGGAAATGAAAATCAAAACAACCCTGAGATTTCACCTTACACCCATCAGAATGGCCAAGATGAAAAACTCAAGGGACAACACATGCTGGAGAGGTTGTGGAGAAAGGGGAACCCTTCTCCACTGCTGGTGGGAATGTAAACTGGTACAACCACTCTGGAAATCAATCTGGCGCTTTCTCAGACAACTAGGAATAGCGCTTCCTCAAGATCCAGCCATACCACTCACTCCTAGGCATATACCCAAAAGAGGCGCAAGTACACAAAAAAGACATTTGCTCAACCATGTTTGTAGCAGCTTTATTTGTAATAGCCAGAAGCTGGAAACAGCCCAGATGCCCCTCAACTGAAGAATGGATGCAGAAACTGTGGTACATCTATACAATGGAGTATTACTCAGCAATGAAAAATAAGGAAATCATGAAATTTGCAGGTAAATGGTGGGACCTGGAAAGGATCATCCTGAATGAGTTGTCCCAGAATCAAAAAGACACGCATGGTATATACTCACTCATATAAACATACAATATAGAATAAACCCACTAAAATCTGTACATCTAAACAAACTAAGCAAAAGAGAGGACCCTAACTAAAATGTTCAATCCCCATCCTGAAAGGCAAAGAGGATGGACATCAGAAGAAAAAGAAAATAGGAAACAACCTCGGAATCTGCTACAGAGGGCCTCTGAAAGCCAGAAGAAAACAGGAAACAACCTAGGAACCTGCCACAGAGGGCCTCTGAAAGCTTCTGCAGTATAGACTGTCAAAGCAGATGCTGAGCCTGATGTCCAACTGATGGGCAGAGTGAATGGAATTTTATGTAAGAAGTGGGAAATAATAAGAGCTGGAGGGGACGGGAACTCCACAAGGAGAGCAACAGAACAAGATAATTTGAACACAGGGAACTTCCCAGAGACTCATACTCCAACCAAGGACTATTCGTGGAGATGACCTGGAACCCCTGCACAGGTGTAGCCCATGGCAGTTCAGTGTCCAAGTGGGTTACATAGTAATGGGAAGAGGGACTGCCTCTGACATAATCTGATTGGCCTGCTCGTTGATCACTTCCCCCTGAGGGGGGAGCAGCCTTATCAGGCCACAGTAGAGGACAATGCAGCCACTTTTGATGAGAACTGATAGACTAAGATCAGAAAGAAGAGGAGAACCTCCCCTATCAGTGGACTTGGGGAGTGGCATGCATGCAGAAAGGGGAGGTAGGGTGGGATCGGGAGAGGAGGAGGGAGGGGCTTATGGGGGGATACAAAATGAATAAAGTGTAATTAATAAAAAATTAAAACAAAAAACAAAAAACAAAAACAACGTTGCTTGGGCTGATTATACCCTAAAATCACCAAACTTTTTGAAAGCTGTTTCCAGTGCTTCAAAAGAAACTGATAAAATCAGGAGTTTGGAAAGTGGGGTTTAGGCTTCTTAAGACCTCTAAGTGATTCTAAAATGCAGCTCAGATTGAAACAGTAAGGGGTGTAGATGTTGCTGGTAGAAAAACTGCCTGTAGAAAAGAGAACTCTGTATACTTCTGATGTAGTTACTAGTCAGTTTCATCATAGAATAGTAGAATGACAAAACTATGCAGTTTGATGCTTGTGTGCTTCTTTCTTTTCCATCATATTTTGATAACTTCCTGATATAAACACAGATGAATATACTTAAACCCCGTTAATGTGTAGTATATGTGCGGTTTTCCCTCATGGAATCTTTCGAGTAGTATGTCCACTTTTCATCAGTTAAGAGTGTCATCATCATTGTTCTAGCATTCTAGCTGTATAGGAATTATCTTCATTTTCAAGGTGAGGGAGCAGTGGCTCCAAAAGATTGAGTAACATTGTCAAAGTCACACACAGTTGGTAGGTAGCAGAGACAAGATTGGAACTTACATTCTGGTCTCCAAATCCCACATTGTTTCCACCATAAGCAGGTTTTTTGCACTAGGTTCTTTTTGTGTTCTTCCAACTTGAATCCTGCTCAGTGACAGCAGAGTAGCAGCACTTTCTCTTAAGAGGGCACTCCACACATGTACAGGAAATAAGTGGGAAATGCTTCTCAAATTGGTAAAAATCTGAAGGCTTGAAACTGCAATGGTTTGACATGTGACTTTTTTTTTTTTTTTTTTTTTTGTAGATTTAATGCGTATGAGTGTTTTGTCTGAAGTAATGTATGTACAAGAGTCCCTGGTACATATATAAATTTCTGGGTAGAATAAAAACCTGGGTATAGAGTAAATGAATCAACAGAGCCTACTTCATTTTTGGCTCTAGCTTTTCATTCTTTGTTCTCTAAGTGCTGCTCTTCTGACCCAGGGCCTTGTACATGTTCAGCAAATCTCTCTACTACTGCGTTATGCCCCAGTCCCTCCTCTCTGTTTGTTCTTTTTAGTATCGAAAAACACATTTTGGTAAGAGAATATGTTAGCAACTGTCTTCCCAAATTCTGATCGTGGTCTCCACAGCATATTCACAAATTCTCCTGATTATGATTAAGTTATGTCTGGTCTTCTGTGTTTATCTGTTCATTAGCAAGGAAGTCACATATTAGACTAACAGGAGTTGGCTGTCTCTAATACCAACATACAGTGTAGAACCTGGGGAGACCCATCAAGAACAAATTCCCCACTTTCCTATGAAACTGCTAGACAGCCAGGGTTTTAATAAAGCATTTGCACTTTGCAGGAAATGTCAGTTGTCTAAACCCCTTTTCATTTGTGTCGCCCGTGTCTTCTCAAATGAAGAAATTGCCTTGCTTGAACATTTGATCTCTGGGTTGCATTGCAATGTATCATGGTACCTCAGTGACGGTGCCACTAAGTTAAGTTAGATGGCCAGCAGATGGGAGCCACCACTAAGCAAGAGTTGTTTGGAAGTTATTCTTGCGCAACTCTTTTCGCGTTTTGTTGTTTCGTTAAATTTTCTTTTTTGGTCATTATATATGCTATCCATTGTGTAAATACCTTTGTTTTGCTGTATTTTTTTTTTTAGATCAGAGTACTACCTATAGAAAGTTTCATTACATTTATCTAAAGGAATACCTTTGTAAAATAAGTGTGTATGTGTTTGTTTACATGCATATGGTTATATATTGTTTATTAGTTCATTCTGAGATGTACTGTTAGTCTATTTTGTCACCTCCGAACATTATAGCTTCGATAAGACAGGTCAGTCACCTGGTATGGATCATGCTAAAATCAGAAAAAGTATCTGAGGGGTCTGAATACAAAACATGGTATATTTTTGTATAGCACGCCTTTTTAAATGCAAATGGTTAAATCCGTAATAGAAAATACATTAATCGGTAATAGCCATTATCATCAAGTATTCACAGCACAAACTGTATGTGTTGCATTCTGCTATGACCAGTTTTGTATATTTATCTACATCAGTATTGTCATAAGCACATGGCTGTCAGTTGTGCTATGAGGTCACCATAGTGATGTCACTAGGTGATGGAAATGTTTCAGTTCTATTAGACTCTAATGGAAACACCATTGTGTATGCAGCATGTAATTGACCAAAATATCATGATGTGGCAGATTCCCACATAGACACAGCATTTTTACCACTTTATTGTCTACAGTTGCAAAATGCTGAAAATATGTTAGTATGAGTCATGCGACACTCATAGGTTCTTGGTTGCTGTTGCCACCTTCCACCTTCTAGGTGAGAAAGTGAAGCTCGTGGTTTTGTCTGTTCAGGAACTCGGCTTAGAGGTATACCAGGTTTGGGGGCTGTTGCCACATCCTGGATTAGGCATGTGGTGTGTGATGGATACTCAGTGCCTATGTAGTTTCTTAAACAGCACTGCTTGCTGGGTTCTAACTGATGTTTACATTTGCAAATGACAGGAACCTGGGGTAAAACCAAAGTCAGCTCCTGTCCTGGGGATTGAACTAACATTTGTTTCCCCTTACCTCTTCTTACTCAGGGCAGAGCTTGGGGTACGGCTTTGTGAACTACATTGACCCCAAGGATGCAGAGAAAGCTATCAACACTCTGAATGGATTGAGACTTCAAACCAAAACAATAAAAGTATGTTCATATTTTTTTTCTTACATCTACTTGTAGAATAAGGATTTTTAATTTAATTTAATTTTTAATTAAAAGTATATCTGTAGTTCTTCCTTCATCTGGGCCCTACACTCCTCTGGGAGACATGATGTAATATTTTTGTGCTTATTGCATAAAGGAGACAACTTATAAGTATTGTGTATTGACACGTATATTAACAGATAGAGCAGCAGTGCGAAGCCCCCTAAATTAAGTACTTGTCATAGAGAGAATCTTTGTCCTATTACTCGAGAGATTATCGAACTTGTGTAAACAGCAGTAATTGGACTTGCTTTGTAAGCCAGTGAGACTGAGTCATGGCTCTCACTCTGCCCCTGACATAAGAATGTGACTTGCTACTATATATATAGTATAGTTGGGTTGTAGTATGATCTAATGCAACCTCTTTTATGGACGCCAAAACTTAAATTTTATACAATCTATGAATAATAAAGTATTGCTCTTTCCAATTTTAAATTCAATGTTCTTTATGTAGTCATGCGGAAGCAAGCTGGGTCTGGCAGTTGTGTTTTTGCTTGACTCAGTCCTACCACATTTCTGACTCTCTGTAAGCTTACATGGCACACAGGTCATTTTTCCTTTGGAAATGTACAATAAGTTATTTTATGGACACTTTGTTTTGCAGGTTTGTGTTTTGAAATACCTGAATTCTGTGGATAAGAAGTTGATCCAGTTTTCAGCATAGATTTTCTTTTTCTCTAGCAAATAAAAGTGATGTTTCCTCTAGTGAATCGTTGAACTTTGTGTAATCAATTTACTCGCCCCTGCCCAGGGTAGACATCTCACATCAATCATGGTACACTTTCTTGCTGAATTTAGGTGTGGCTACCAGATATATTTTGAAATACTGTTCCAGATAGTCTCTATCCATTTCCTAGAGTCGGAACCTATCTTCTACGCATGATTTAAGAAGCCAGCCCACGCTATAGCCTAAGAGGTGTGAGGAAGTTAGTTAAGACTGACTGGCATCCATCTTGCTTAGAGACTTCTCAAGAAGATTTTTTTTTTAAGGGATCTTGAAGTGCAGTGTCATCTCTGTGCTTAAAGTGACATCTCCTAGGATTGACAGTTAAGGTGATTTGTTAGGCTTGTATCATTTTGACATCCCATTTTTTATATTTATTGGCCCATAAGAAAAATTTCTGTCAGTGCTCCTCATCTAAAGGAAACTGCATGATGGTCTCCAAATAATACTTATATGTGAGAAGTGCAAGAATTCTGGGTGTTCCTAATAAAGAAAATGTCTAAGAAGAAGCTACATCCTGGACTCAGAAAGGAAATGCTTATTTGTGTTATCAGAAGTGTAAGAAAGATCTTAGAGGTATTTGAGATGATAAAGATTTAAGTTGGTTTTGATTTTTTTTTAAATCTGAGTTGCATTTTTACCTAATTCTTTACACTTGCCTACTTAATCTTTCTTTTTGTCAAATGTTCATTTTTTTTTTTTAATGGTGATAATACAATAGCCTAAACAATGGTGTCCACTATCTAGCTATCTCCAGGCTGTTTTATGTGTTCTATTTCCTATGGATTTTTGTAGCCTTCCTCTTTCTTAACTTAAATGACCAGCAATCCTGGAAATCAATTGCTCTTAGTGCCGAGAGCCCAAGTTGTTGTTAAAAAGAAAATGAAATGTGATTGGGATGGCTCATCTCAGCAAATGGCCCTTTTCCTCATTCCAGAAATAATCACCTTATTTCATTCTTAGTGAGTCACTTCTTTTGCTGTACATACTGCATGCTCCAAGATCCTGAAAAAGGTAGAAATGCAGAGGAAGCAGGTCACCATAAGATAAATGTCCCCAGCCTTTAAGAAAACCATTGGTGACAGGTGCTCCTTTACTGCCAGTCCTCAGGGCCCAGCTGCTTGGGCTGAATGTACAAGAAAGGACAGTAATGCTTTGTGGCTTTTATACTGTGACATCTGCTACTTGTGACTTTCTGAAATTTGGGTGGGGTGATGGTCAGGCAGCAGGCTACTTCTTTCCCTGCCCCCATTTGGTTTTTGCAAAAATATCAGATAACAGCTGGTATCCTCAATTTGGCCCCGATTTCTCCAAGAGGCAAAGCAGACCATTTTCCAGAAGTAGACTGTACAATTTTTGCCTATATTTGTATTTGTATTTCTTTTTTATTAGACTTTGTATTCTTAATATGAAATATCGAGTGTGTTTTTTCTGTGATCTGGAAGCTACACTTAAGTCTTTCCACTCTCTGGAATGCTATTCATCATTCTCTCTCTCTTTTTTTCCTCCTGCTTTAATCCAACCCTGATGGTGGCTCTCAGTCTGATCTTACCAATTCTAACTTCTCAGAGAGCCCCTCTGAAATCCTGCCTTTAGCTGCTGCCTTGCTGGGTTGTTTCAACTCATGTTGGTTCTCCTCTGTTTGAGCTCCATGCTGTTTGCCTACAAGTAACCACAGAAGTTATCAGCACGATCCAGGTATAATTCAGACTCACATGCTGCTCTCTATCTCCAGTAAGTGCGGAGACCTTGGTGCTCATACAGCTTAGCCAAGGTTGCAGAAGGCAGCAGTGACTCCAGTTCTTTCGAAACACTCACCATCACAGTGCTTTTCTTTAGAGGAACATGTCTACTTTGTATACTGTTGCTTGGATGTGACATTTATGTTTCTCAAATTTCAGTTTCAGTTCTGTTTTCCAAGCCACCAATCATATCAGTATGACTTGGGTAAATGTCTGATTTTTTTTTTTTTTTTTTTTAATATTAAAGGAGTGATAAGTACTGTGAGAGAGGGCTTACATAGAAGTTTTTCTCAGGGCTTCCTGATAGCATCAGCTCTATGGGGATGTCAAATGACATATGTTCACTATTTCTTCAAGGAGTTAAACTCCCTCAGGCCCCATGAGAATCTAAGGTAATTGTTGCATTGATGCGTGAGGAGTGAGTTAGATGCGCAAGTCGCAGAACCAGAAGTGTATGAGCTTAGTGACCCCTCGTGAGATTCAGCAGTCTGCATTGCAGTGAGCTGCTTTTTGAATGGGTGGGCTATCTATCAACAGCTGTTGCTTTGCACGACAGTTTGACTTGTAGCTTGTACTTTGATCAGCTTTGTGGTTAATTCTTTGAACCAGAGTAAAATGTCTGCGTCTCCTTGAGGATACTGGAATGGTCAGCACGTGGAGCTTAGTGTTTAGTGTTCACTTTCAGAAAGAACGGTTTAGAATCAGGTAGTCCTAGGATCTTCATTTCAGGATAGAGTGGTATCACTTTATTTTGAGCAGCACTGATAGGCTCAGCCTTCAGTGTCATTGATCATGTTTCTGGATCTTTCTGTGCCTGCTGGGGAAACAGGTTTATAACGTCCCTTGCTAGGAACAAGTGATGGATCCGCCGACAGCTTGGAGCTTGCCAAACCTTGCCCACAATGTCCTTTATGATGACATAGTAGATGTTGATGTTTTATGTTAGGAAGGGCAGGGCAAGATGGAGCCTCTCCGTGGTTTAGACAGTTACAGGTCCAAAATATTCTGAGGACAGTATAAAGCTTAGATGCTGGAGCGTTGTCTTTCATCAGTGGCCCTCTGTGGCCCGTGAGAACCAACTGTGGTCTGCTCAGGAGCTCGGCGCTTGTTGTCTGTCAGTCATCACGTCCTTTCCTGACTCATTTTTAGGGAACTTGACATATCGACAAGATCTGAATAGGGGGTAAAACAGTTTGAAGCCAGTACACTTATTCTTTTGTCTAGATTAATGTATCAGACTTCAACTCATGAGTAGAAGAAAATGATTATGTTACAAAGTAAAATTATTCATTCCGAAGTACCTGTGTATTCTTCCGACACGTGCTCAGGAAGGGTGATCGGGTGCAGTGATACAAACGCCTGATTCAGCACATCTCCCTTCTTCTTTGGAACAATAGGGTGCGTGAAGCTTTATTTTCCAGAACATGAGCTCTGTCACTGGAAAATAACTTATTTTTCTTAGGTATTACTTCTGAAAACCAACCTTTACTCCCAGAGAAATTTGTGGAAGTATGGCTAGCGTGGAAAAGTGTCCCCGTGTATTCTTTTTTTCCCTACGTAATTATTAAAGCGTACAGCAGACTAAAAATTACTTTTGCCTAAAATTATTAACTACCATCTAGAAATATGAAATACCTTTATTAAAATAATTAAGCTACTATTTAAGTACGTATGGAAAATTCTATTATAGAAATTAGGGTATTAAATATTAATCATACCTATTCCTTAAAGTGTTCAGTTTGGCAGTGATTAAGGTAATCCAATAAACCTTTACTCTGAGTCCTTATATTGCTTTTCACTTTTTTTCTTAAAGATTTATACTTTACTATTTCTCAATTGGAAAATTAGAAAATGTCACATTTCATTTTTCTACCAATTTAGCCATGAGTTGGACTCAGCATGGAACTGTAAGCTTCTATGTCTAGAATCTTTTCTTAGCTCATCTGGTTGTGTCATTCTGGAGAACTTTTTTTTAACCATTTCAGTTCTCTGTGTGTCTGTGAATGACTTGGATAGAACTTTACATCCCCAAGTCAGGAAATCTAACTGGTCTAAAATTTGAGACCTTAGAGTGTTGACCTGATGGGTCCCCTACCATGACGCTATCCATGCACAAACTTCTTAGAAATAATGTGTAACATGCCCTTCAGACTTTGTGTGTGTGTGTGTGTGTGAGTGTGTGGTATATATGAAATGTGCACGAGTCCTACTCCCAAGATAATGTACTATGTATATGAAAACCCTAAGAAATCAGGAAAAAACTGGCATCCAGATCATGTGGTAGTGGTGGACGTGATGGTAGTGGTAGATGCGGTGGTGGTGGTGGTGGTGGTGGTGGTGGTGGTGGTGTGTGTAAGAGAGGGAGGGGGGAAGGGGAGAGAGGGAAGATGGAAACTTGAAGTTGATGTGAGATGTCATCCTCAATCCTCTTCCCTTATTTATTGAATCAGATTCTGTCATTGAACCCAGACTGTGATAATATGGTTAGTCTAGCTATCCAATGTGCCTGTTGAGTGCTGGGGTTACAGTTAACTTCTATGCCTGCCCAGATTTTTACATGGATTTTGGTGAACCCAAACTTAAGTCCTTATAGTTGTGTAGCTAGCACTTATCACATCTCCCTGGTCCCCAAAATACTTCTGGTCTGAATCATTTTAGGTAGGAGATATTCAACTGCAAATGATAAAGGTACATTAGTAATTCATAGTGATATTTAATTTATACCAGTGTGTACTGATTATATGCATGTTTAGGAGAAATAAGGAACCTTTGTATGGGGTGTGTCCAGTAGAACATTAAGAGAAGATAGAACTTTTTTTTCCTCCTTGTTCTGTTTTTGGAAGCACAGTCCCTCTATAGCCCCTTGAGGGTGGAGTATTCATTGGAGTATTCATGCCTCTACCCTCAGTCCTTTTTTTTTTTTTTTTTTTTTTTTTTTTTTTTTTTTTTGGGAACTAATGCTTTATTGGGGATGATTTGGTTAGAGAAATCAGCGTTCCATCCTGGGCACTTTTTCTCCATCGCTCCTGCACTTCCTTTTGCTACGAGATGTTTGGAGTGGGTTTGGGTTTCATGATCATTGGAGATTGCTTTATAAAATTGAATTCTGACTATTGGGAAATATTCTCTGTCTTACATAATCTAATCCTAATGTAGAGTAGGAGGAGAGGGCATGGAAGCTGTGCTCTGATAAAAAGGCTGGCAGCATAGTTCTGTGAGGTTTAGGACAAACGCTGCAATGTTGGTTGTTCACAAGTATGTTGGACATGGAAATTTGAAAGCAGATGTTAGAGGAACCACATAGAATTTGCTGGTGCAATGTACAGATGAGCCTGAAGATCATAACAGATACTAAGAGGTAGGAATAGTGTGCAAAGGAGACATTTTTCTTTAGGTGAGGAAGATCTGCCAGAGTTTGGGGCATAACAGTGATGGGATTGGACCTCGATATTCATTCCAAGAAAATGTTTGTTTCGTGATTTTTATGTTTAGATTCTGTATATGTCCGAGCATCTCAAAATACTAGTGCTTTTTTTTTTTTTTTTTTTTTTGCCTGGAGTACATTATTTTTGGTGATAGTCAAGTGTAGAATTTGTGAATCACATTGTACGATGTTCCCTTATTTTAAAGCTATCTGTAGACCATGATTTGCCCTGTCCTTAGAAAGATTGCAAACCTTGGAGATAATCATTTGAAGTACAGTTCTCAAATTTGATGGCCACTTATGAGTGCTAGCCTAATAAATGCCACTTATTTCAGCTGTTCACATCTTTGGCTACTGCCAAAGCCAACTAAACAATAAGAAAAGACAAAACAGGGGAGGAGGGAAAGAGTGCATTTCAGAAGTGGAGTGGTAATGAAAACCGACTTTGCCTTTTAACATGTATAGATAGACCTAGTATGTGCTTTCCTAATTTTGGTTATGACCATAGAATGCCATCGTGTAGAGCCATGTTTCAGCTTCTAATGGGCTATGTGCTACATCTCCTTGTAAAATTCTTCCATTTATATTGAATCTATTTTATAAAGCCCTTAGATAAGGCAGAATGACAGATGAAGTTATTAATGGGCTGTTTGTATGAGATTTCCTCCACATCTTTTATAGACTGCTTCATCAAAGCCCATGCATGATTTCTTTTTTGCCCAGCTTTGTCCACATAGCCAGAAGAGTCCAGACCTGGCTGTCACCCTCTGGCCTTTAGTGTCCCCCCTGCATCTCCCAGATATCCAGCTGAGAATTAGGTAGACATTTAAGAATTCCCAGAGCATAGTGATTTTCCATTCCTTGAATAGATTTTCTTTGGATATTATTCTCTAGTTGCTGGAGTGGAAGCTGAGCTCTCTTATGGTCAGTCCGGATGCTACTCGGTGGACCATGGTGTGTGGTAACGGTGGAATTCTCAGCAGCGAATTGAATCTGTTCTCGGGAGGCAGTTGATGGGTCATTCTGTTGCCCAAGTGTGCTCTCGAGGAGCACGATGGCCCTGGGAGGTGGCTCCATCTATGTGTGTGAGGTCTAGCTTAGAGACAGTTTCTCTCTGTAACCAGCCTGGAGAATTTAAAGTTTTATAGCTGCCTCCACTGAAGTAAATGGGTTAGCATCCTTTTGAGTCTACTGGTCTGAAAATGAGGGGTAAGACATGAGAGTAATACTTGAACACTGGCATAGACTTAGGAAATTGCTGCTGCTGTTTCTGCTGCTTTTGTTGTTTATATTTGTTTTATGGTGTGGGGGGGTGTTTAGGAACTTAATAAATCATAGTTGATCAGAACTTTGAATCATTCGACCCTTTTAATACCTAAAAGAAAGAAGCTGTTGAAAGCACTGGAATAGCATTCCTGTAAAATGTGGATCTGTGTGGGTTTTGGTTTTAAGCTAACAGTAAAAGAGGGAAATCTGAATCCAATTCACATGGCCAGACAGTGCTGTCCTGAGCAGACCCTCAGCCCACCTTTCATGCCTGTTGCAGAAGTGCGTCTCAGTAGAGGCGTTCCTTGCAGCTAGCTGTAGCTGATCTGATTTCTGACTGTTTATGAACCAGGAAAGCTGGTGCTCGATCTCTTCTCTTTGGCCTGTTTTTAGCACCTAGTTAGACAGAGTTAGGTGTGCTAACTTCCAGGAGGTCATGATTCCTTCTTTACCATGCCTGCTTTTTACTGTGATGTCACAGGATTCTTTAAAAAAGTTTACTTGTGACTGAACAGTATAAGTCTCTGAGAGGCAAATGCTTATTCTCTTTCACTGATAAATTGGAGCCCAAGTTTGTTTGTTTTTTTTCCAAAGACAATAAATCTTGCTAGCATGTTCTTTTTTTTTTTTTTCCCTCCATCAGTATAAGGAATGGGGGTGGAGTTAATCCTTCCTGCTCAGGCTCTGTGGTGGCTAATGAATCTCAAGTGGCCCTCGGGTGCATGACAAGAAAAAAGCAAAACTTTACTGGGTTCTAAAAACAGATAATTCAGAAAAATAGTAGTTTCTTGTGAGTTTCTTTAGTTATCTGTATTTAAAACCTTGCTGTCTACTGCCTGTTTTATTCTTTTGGCTCTCCTTATATTCATAGAAAGGTTGTGAAGACATTGAGGGAGCCTCCCACTTTGAAAGGCTGTGTACAACCACGATTTTATGATTTCACAGTTTCCCAAGGCCTGGCCAGGATGTGGGGCTCCTGGCTCAGAGGATCATGTTGAGGTGGCCTGAGTTCCTGGAAATCCTTGGAATGCTATGGACTTACTTTTACTTATGCAGTGTTGCATTTATTGGTGACTTATATTCTCATAAGTACTTTTAAGTTGCCACATGGAATTGTCTCATTCAGAAACTAACATTGGAATATGCAAGGATGACCTGGTGGCTCTGATTTTTATGTGCTCTCCAGCAAACCTTAACAAACAAGGCCCAGAGTTTGAACATTATGGATTTTAAATCTTTCTGATGAGGAATTTCCAGAGCTTCTGTTGTTTCTCAAAATCACTAGGATGGAGTGGTTGACAAGACACAGATTTATAGCCACCAAGAGTTACTGATCTGATCACCAACAGACCCAGGCCAAGAAGAACATTACTCTAACAGCTGCCATGAGTGGCTCTTAGGTAGTGGCCTCACCTAAGAAGCCTGGGTTAGTGAGTCTTTATAATTTATGTTTGGGTATACTTATGCTTATTTCCAAATACATGTTAATGCAAGATCCCTATTATGCCTTTTATTAAATGATATTTACGGCAGAACAGTGTGCATTCAATGAATAAAATGCTGGATTTAATGAAGAAACAATAAATGATTTTATCCTGTATAGTCAACTCCTTTGCAGGGTATTTACAGATCCTCAGGTACTTCATTAGATGTTATTCACAGATAAAAATAACATAATTTGTTGTTTATATATTCTCTGGTTGTTTAGGGCCCGTGCATTTAAGATCTTCTTGGTGGTCAGTGTAGATGCTTACATTATAAAAGATGACTTTGTAATCCATTATAGGTTCAGATCCACCCCATTTCACAACACAAACATACACACACATACCTCTTTTCACCTTTCCTTCATATTTTATTTTTTTACCTTTTTGCCTATGGCTTCACACAAATGGCAGTTTGTTCTATTATCATAGGAACCATAGCATGCTATAAATAGTTTTTGAGGAAAGCGTTTGCTGTCTGCAATCTTAATTTAGGACCGTTTGACCTGTAAGCTGAATGTTGTCTCACAGCAGCATGAAAGCAGTATACAGGTTTGCCAGAAGCCTGTACAAATTTGCAAAAACACAGATTTATAAGAATTTGTCACAACCAAAGAATATTTTTAGTGTTCTTTACTAAGTAGTGCCTTGAGGAAATTGTTAAGTTTGCCTTGTCTACAAACTTCCCTGGCCCACAAAGTCAAGTGAACTGTGAAGGTGAAGGCTAAAAGTACCCCTCACCTTTGTACTTTGTTCTCTGAGTATTATAGAACATTGATCTACCAGCAACAAAGGAGATACTATTTGGAGGGTCAATTATAGCTAGTGAGTGTTATTGATGGTATCAATCAGTAAGACCCAAGGAAAGGGCCTGGTGCCAGATCATTCTGGATAATTAAATGCCACAGGATGGGATTCTGAAGGGTAAGTCAGGTCTGAACAGGACAATTTGTCTCAGAACAAAAAATGAAGGTGGCTCGCTCCCTTTTCACTGCCCCTTCTTCAGTTTCAGGAGATGTTCTATAAATATCTGTGATGCCATTTCTTTATTTTGTCCTGTGAAGGTTGTCATGTTTTCTACAAAACCTCTTCTTGTAAAATCCTTACAACTGCCATAGGGAAAACCTTAGGATTACAGTAATTATTTTTTGCTAAAGCAGGTTGGGAGGAATATTTAGCTCAGGTGTCTAACAAACATTTGGAGAATGGAGAATCTCATCTTTGAATGAGACAATTAGTCTTGCAAATAAGTTCATTTAAAGAAAGTTCTCCCATGGTTATTCTGTAATGTCTGATTGTGTTTCAGGTTATCCCCATAGACACTGAATACATTTCTTAACAGTCTTATGACTTCAATCACATCTACAAAACACATGTTGGAGAACCTCCCATAGCTCCATGGGAAGCACTTCATATTTTATACAAATGTCCCTCACTTGTCATGCACGTGCATGTCTGTCGTCCTCACACAACTTCTTGCTTTGTCACATTTAAAGGCTAAGTATTGTAGGCAAGTCCAGAATGTTTCCTATAATTGAGGCTTACTACAGACAGACCACCCTTGAAAGAAAGTTAGTTTTGTGATTATTAGCATGAAAATGTGTGTACATGTACCCATAAATTGAGTCACAGAAGACCACCAAACATTGTTTTGAATGTTGTATGGCTTACTTGCAACAAAGATAAGGGGCTGAGGTTATATTTATTTTTTAAAATTTTGCATATTTTGTATGTGCAGATACTTAATGTATATGTCAGGAAGGGACATGCACATGTCACAGCATGCTTGTGGCAGTCCAAGGACAACTTGTAGGAGTTGGTTTGTCACTGTTCACCATATGCATCCTGGGGATTGAACTCATGTCTTTGGGTTTAACAGCAAAGTGCTTTACCTGATGAGGCATCTCACTGTTCCAGGTTGCAGATTTTAAAATAGGTATCTGAAATTGTTGGGAAAACCTTTGTCATGTATTCAGATAAGTAATTTGTTAGAAAATTGTCTTTGGAAGTAGGAGATAATTTTTTAAAAATACATGGAGGTTGTGGTTGTTTTAAGGGTCTCATTATGTAGCACTGGTTGACCTGAAAATTGTTATGTAAACTAAGCCAACATTGAATTTCAAAAAAATTCTCCTGCCTCTGGCTCCAGACTATTTGGAGTACTGAAAAGCTTGGAAGAAAGGATTATAATGTGTTCAAGAGTCTTATTATCTTAAGTACTGCAGGGGACCAGATCAAGACTAGTCTCTGAGTGAGTAGTAAAATCTGCTAATGTCAGCTAACAGCGACATCATCATCAGGTGTTGTGTAGCTCAGACTAGTTTTGAACTCATCTGTTAGTGACAGTGAATTGAATTTCTGATCTCCTGCCTTTTCCTTTCAAGTACTGAGACTTCAGGAATGTTCCACAGTATCTAGTTTATGTGTTACTAGGGATCCATGGCATCCATGGTACGGTCTCATGCTCACTAGACAACCACTTAACCACCTACCTCTACCTACCAGCTATTTCTAGTCCAGGTGCTAGCTTTAAATGTTGCTACTTTCTATCACACACTATATATATATATGCAGTATATCCTATACACTACCCACCCTCACCCCTAGAGGGGCAACAATGAGCAAATGTAAACTGTACAAGATTAAATTGAGAAAAAATTGATCGTGTAATAATGGCTGTTACTGTCTTGGACAGGAAATATCTGTGAATAAATAAATGTCAAATTTTTAAGCATTTTGAGTTTGTAGCATGCTCCAGCTAACTTTGCTAAATGTTGGAACAACTTAGTGAGGCAGTCTTGACCTTGACAAGGTTATTTAGTAGGGAAGATGGCATTTATTCTATATGACCGTTATTGGGATGTAAGTTAAATGAATGCAGAGCAGTGGAAATGGTTGTCTTCCTGACTTTCTAGAGGATTCTGCAGTGACTGGTGAGGTGATCGGCTTCTATAGAATGGTTATCATGCAGTGAACAAACAAGAGAATCACACATAGGAAGGTCTCAGGCACAGTAGCTTTGGAACTGGGCATAACAAAAATCACAGATAGGAATGTCGTAAGCACAGAAGCGTTGGTATGATGCCCCCTTTGTGAGAAATTTAAATCTGAAAATTAAAGAAGTGTATGTTTTCTTGTCAAGTGATCACCTTTGACAAAATGGCAGGAAGAATCTACCAGATCTAGCTGTATGTTCTACATCTGAGTGCCTTTAGCAGCATTACCTTTTACTCCTGTGTAGTGGTTTGCCCTTTGGGGATCTCGTCAGCAGACATGCTCACATGCTCAAAAGTAGAGCACCCCACTCTTAAAAGTAAACACAATGTTCCTGGATATTTAAAAACAAAACAAAACAAAAAAAAAAAAAAAAAACACATCTCTAATGTTAGGTGGGGTGATGCAAAGCTCTGTCTCTTCCTGGCAGGCATCATTACATATTGAAGACATGGTCCCACAATGAATGTCTGAAGGATTCATGTTTTTCTGAACATTTAGCTGAACTTTTCTTGCATGTGAGATTTTTCATGTGGGATCTATCAGCTAGTCTCTGCCTATTGCCCGTGACTGTTTCATAGCTTCCTCGCTTCCTCTTAGACCTTAAGTAGAGATTGTAAAAGCTTTAGGATAGCAAATCTACCAGAGCTGGCTTGCTGCGATCTTGTTTGCTTTTGTGTACATTATCAGCCAGTACTAAATGACTTAACTTTTCAAATCCCTGGGGTAACTTATGGCAAGCGCATAGTCTTTCTGTGACTCTCTAAGCCAGCATTGTAACTTGTTGACAGAGGCATACTAGCATTAGAGACATAATGGCATTCATGGACTACGTTCATTATGGCCTAGGATATGTTAGGAGGTAGGTCAACTATTGAAGATGTCCTCTATTCAAGTTTCAGAATCTTGAAAGAACTCTGAAGCCATAACTGGAAAATGGCTCCCTGAGAAAGTGGTGAGGACTGTAAGCCAGTTTAACCCATGTTGTTTCCTGGGAAGCATAACTGCCAGTTGTTTGGGCAAATATCACAACGTCTAATCATCATATAGGTACCTTATAGGTAGCTCCTGCTCAAGTCCTTGGACTATATCCACACATCACACATGGGTGTCTACTTTGTGGGCGGTCTGTGTAACAGGCATATATTTAAGAATCAATTTACGCCCCATAGGAACTTAATTCTTATAAAAGCTCCAAGAAGCAATGCTGTTGCCCTTTGCAGAAGCCCTTAGGCAGCTGATGCAGCATTGAAGAAGCTTCACACAGAAATCCTGACTACTAAATACCAAGGTCTCCTTTTAAATCTCTTGGACATTGCCATAGTGTATTTATGCTATGCACTGTGCCACATGCTGCAGTCATACTGTTGGGGACTCATACAACATCATTAAGCAGCTGGTTGTGTAGTGACTGACCACCAACCCATCCTTTGCACAAAAACACATATATAAAATCCTAGTCTGGAATTGGATGTTCCTCTGTTGAATTTACTTCTTATTCTACCATTGTTGTCCTCTAATGTTATCTTTGTTTCGCATTTTGCACCTTTAAAAATTGGATATAGATGTTAACAAATCTATACAGGAGAGACTAGGAAGGAGAGATATTTAATTTGTAACAGTTGGTATAAAATGGACTCAGGCTCTTCTGTTGGTTCACGTAAAGATTCTGCATGACTTACGTGGCCATGCACACATGCATTTCCAGTGCTTGGGAAGTTGAAGCACAAGGATTGTAGGCATAAGGCTAGCCTGGGCTACATAGCAAGATCTCTGCCCTCCTCCACCCCTCTTATTCCCCCCCCAAAGGATTCTGGATGATGCCACTGTTTGTGGGAAGGTAATTTCCTTCCTTACATGCAACTAGGTTTCTGTCTGCAACCATCTTATGAAATGTGTGTAGTAGTCAAGCCAGGACTTAAGTAATTACAGTGGATTTTGGCAATATCATATTTATGTAATATCTGAATTGTTGCCCTCTTAAAGCATCAAGTTGTCTTCTGTCTTCTCATCTGTCCTCAAAGCTAATAGTAGTACTTGAGCTTTTCTTCCATCAATTGGAGATGACATTATTGGTTTCATTTTTACTTGCTTTTTACATCAGAAATACCTTAAGAACTTTGAAGACATTATGTTCTGTTGTGTCTCAGGACTGTTTTTGTCACATCCACTCTGTTTGTTATTACTAACATGAAAGGTCTTTATTATGCTATTTGCCTCCTATAGCCAAGGAGAAACAATGGTAAAAGGACCAGAATTGTATACCAGCTATCATACATGAGAAAATAGAAATATGTCCCTCGCCACAACCTATTTGGATCCTGTTTTTAATTGTCATTGGTGGATTGGCTCAGCGTGGCTGCTTGGTGTCATGTTCTGAGGCTAAGTGTATGCCGTATCTAAAAGAAAGCACATTTGTCAATTCTGCAGTTGCTAGTTTACTTGGCACACACTTAAATATAGTGTACTTTTGTTCTTTTTTGGCCATTCAATGTTCTCAGTATTATCCTTAAGAGTGTCTTGTGATCAGTTATTCTAATTCTTAGCATCATCTTTATGTTGGAGCTAAGGTCAATTGCCTTCGCTTTTTAAAACTCAATGAAATTTGAAATTGCTGTAAGGCTGAGTATGCTCCGTAGTGTAAACAACCGGTTGTCTTTCTTTTAAATGGTGTATGGTTTTCAAAAGAGGCAGAAACACTTAATATAGGAGAGCTTGTGTTGTAGGTATATTTCAATTGGTGTAAATTGTTGTAATGTCAAGATTCTTCATTTTTCTCTTTTTATTCTGCTGGCCTATCTCCAAAATTAGATTTTTCCCTTACACATAACCTAAATAAATCTTGAACATTAGTAGTAGGAGAAAGAAATTCTGTGCTTGTACTAACCATGTCATTTACTTTGAATTGTTTTATATTTTTCAAAAACCCTGTAAGCAGGGCAGTGATAGTTCACACCTTTAATTCCAGCACTGGGGAGGCAGAGGTAGGATCTCTGTGAGTTAGAGGCCAGCCAGAGGGAGTTCCAGAATAACCAAAGCTACACATAGAGAAACCCTGTTCTAAAAAATTAATCAAAAGCCGGGCGTGGTGGCACATGCCTGTAATTGTAGCACTCAGGGAGGCAGAGGCAGGCAGATCACTGTATGAGGCTAGCGTAGTCTACAAAGTGAGTCCTGAACAGCCGGTGCTACACAGAGAAACCCTGTCTCAAAGAAACAAACCAATAAACCAATCAATACGCTTTAAAATGTCTTGTTATTCTTAGTCATCATTCTGTATGTGTGCATACACATAGAGATGGGGACAGAAGGGAAGTGTGTTCTCCCCTTCTGCCTTTATGTGGATTACAGTGATCGCATCAGGCTTGCGTGACACATGTTTACACACTGAGCCCTCTCAGCCATCCAGATTTCATAGTTCTTAATATGTATATAAGAGGATATTTTAATTTATCAAAAAGTTCCATAGCTCCTTATAGTGTCTATTCAGGTATCTCCTCGGCAAGAGCTGTTTATTTCACTAGTTGTTTGTGAGTTCAAATGCTGTGTTTGAACAAATAGTATAATGAAAAAAAAAATGCACGGATAGAAAAGTCACATCTCTGAATGTAATACCTGCTTCTCTTCTTTGTGTCTTTGGACAAGCTGCATTGTTGTTGTTGTTGTCTTTGTTTTTCCTCAGACAGGGTTTCTCTGTGTAACCCTGCCTGTCCTGGAACTCACCCTGCAGACCAGGCTGGCCTCAAATTCACACAGAGCCATCTGCCTCTGTCTCCTGAGTGGTGGGATTAAAGGCGTGTGCCGCTGCTGCCGCCACCACCCAGTGCACAGTTGCCTTTCTAAAGAAATTGAGTTAAATGATATCTGTTATCTTTCTATTTCAAAATTAAGCCCCACTCCCACCCCATCTCTACCCGTACCATATCATTCTGTTGAAAATTGTTTACTTCAGGGATTTAAATCCTCAATTTAATAACATTGTCAGTCCCTTCTGTTGATAACACATATTTTGAGCTTTTGGCATTCCATATCAGATTTGTGGCTTGTCCTAATTTTTAAGCAAAGTTCTCTAAACTCTCCAATTTTAGTACATGATCATCACATACCATCTTCATTGCAATAAATGTGTGGTTGATACCAATGTAGGCAAAGTAGTGTGAAGGCTATTTCCTTATTGCAAGGAGTGATGTCACTAACAAGACAGGATAATAGTAGGCATGGCCTATTTCAGTCCGAGTTTAAGAGCAGCACAACTGGTAACTGAAGTTACAGGTAAAGAGTCATGGGATTCAGACTACAGTGGACAGGACTTACAATCGTTGGCATCGTGGAGAAGCAGAATAAATGATGTCTGCAAGAAGCTGGAAATGACTGACATATAGGTAAGTTAGAGAAGAAGCCATTATTTTACAGAGGAGGAAGCCTAAGGAAACTGTAGGTTATTTGAATTTGTATAGAAAAAGTGGGTAGTCCTCTGGGCATAAAGGTCCAAGAAATTTTAGGTTACTCTAAAAGCAATAGAGAGCACACTAGAATTTTAAACAGAGAATAACATCATCAAAGTATTCCAAGGTATCTCTGAACTCAGGTGAGTTTAAGCAATTGTTATTAGTCAAAACATTGAGCAAATCTATTTGAAGTAAAACTTAAATTTCTGTCCCCCCCCACCACACACACACACACACACACACACACACACACACACACACACACACACTGGTTGTGTTTTCTAATTTCTGTATCTTGGAACAGCAAAGGTAAGTACACTAAAGTGTAAACTTTTATAAGCCTTTTACTAGAAGTTACTGCTTCCTTTAGCAATGGTATCTTTGCTGGCGCCGATCTTTATTCTGCTCTCTTCTCTCAGCCTTTCTCATTCACTACCCATGGGAAAGCATGCCTTTTCTGAAAACGTAATCTAGGCCTGTGATATGCATGTGGCTTGACATGTTTTCAGACTTGCTCCTGGTAGTTTTTTTGCATTTGGAAACTGATCAAAGCACACCTCTTTCCTTTGGGTACATTTTAAGGTCTGTGGCCTCAGTAGTGTTCTGAGGCTGTATCCCTCTGTGTGTGTTCTGAGCCCCTCCGGTGGAAGCTATGCAGCAGCCAACTGTGCAGCCATGGTGCTGTCATAGGACCTTTGCTTCTACTTCACTGCGAGCCAGCTTGTATTTAGCAGCAGTCACTTTTCCATATAGCCCCAACCAGGCTTTCACTTTACAGTATGAATAGCAATTAACTTGCAGTGTAAACGGGCATAATTATGACCTTTCCCACTTTTTCTCAGCTAGAAGAAAATTAATAAGGCTTTAAAAAAAAGTCAAAAGTGGCAAGTATCTAATTTTCAAGTTTAATGTTTGTAGTTCTGGGTCAGTAGTTGACAAATGATAAAAGTTGTTCATTGGTGATCTTGTCAGTGGGTGATTTTTCAGATGTTCATAGTTTAAAAGAAACTGATTGCTGCATTCATTTGTGGATCATACCACTTTAATCTGTCAGTATTAAAGTCACTATTTCTGATGTCCCCATTGATGGATTGGAGACAGGGCAATAGTGCTCCTGGATAGAATTCTTCCAGATGGGCTTCTGTGGAATGTAATAATCTTCTAAGATACTAGGCTTCACATGTAAGGAAATACCAGTTCTTAACCGTAAGAGAAGAAAAATTCTTTTTAACTTTGATTAACTTGTTTTGATAGCCACTCTTAGTATATGTGTTACTCATCTTTGCATACTTAATTTCTAACTAGTTTTAGCTGATGATGAAGAAATGGTTTTTTAATGACAAAGAATACAGTATGTTTCAGAGTACTTCATTTTTGAGATCTAATTACTTTTTAAGTTTGGGATTGTTTTTTTGTTTTATTTTTTTTGTTTGTTTTTCTCTGTCCGGTATCTCATTTGTGAACAGCACTTTGGAAAGCCATTGGCTAGAGGGTCTCTTTGCCTGCTGCTTCTCACTCCCTCCTCCTTCCCTTAAGTAGCCTCAGTATTGCTTGTCTTGGTTTATTATATCACTTGTAGGCTTGTGAGAACTTCCAGAATAAACCTGAGTTTTAAATTGCTGTCTTGGAAGCAGATTGGTGTTCAGTTTTTGTACTCCCTGTATCATCTTTAAATATTTAAATTGCAGACGCTCTGGCTGCCTCTTAAATTAGATCTTTCTCTTAGTAGTTTTGACATTTCATAACCTTGCTCCTCAGGCATTAAATATTCACCTGTTTAAATGACAGTGAAAATTTAAAATCCAAACCCATATATTAATCCAGTGACTGTAGATTGGAAATCAGCTCACATTTGCTGAAGGAAGAAGCTATTGGCCCCACAAGGACACGTAGTAGAGATTCATTGTATTGAAGTATTCCTAGTGCAGAATTTATCATGTAAAGAAAATCCTCTTGCATCTTTTCTGAAGGAATTTAGTGTTAAAGACCCACTGGGTATTTAATATTTGGAAGATGGAGACAGCCCCAGTGTAGTTTTCAAGGTAGTGTTGATGTAAGGCGTCCATACAGCCCCAAAGCCACAGCAAAATCAGAGTGGTAACCATTGCTGGTAAATACTGGGGAGAGAAAGATTTTGCTGATAGCTGATTTATTTAAATCTCTAAGGTGCACATCCTCATCCCTCTCCTGGGCTTCCCACTGTGGTCTAAAGTGTACTTTGTATTTATAATCCTCTGAGATAGAAAAACTGTTTTCCTTTTCTTGGAAGACAGGATGTTTTTTGACAGTGATATTCCTGACCAAGTAGAGGAAAAGGGGCTGCTTTAATTCCAAGAAACTTTAAGGCATAGGATGGAACCTGGTGCATTATGGGAGAAAGGTTGGCACAGGTGCCCTTCCTGGAAATTCCTGGTGGTAGTGTTCTGTGGATTAGAGTGTAATAAAATTTGTTTTAATTATGTGCAGTCTCTGCTGTTAATCTCAGCTACTGACCACTATTCTTAGGAAAAGCTACTTTGAAATACATTAATGCATGGACATAAAAACAACTTGATTTAGTGACATCTTTTCTGTAATCATTGCTTACTTTGTATATGTGCTTTAGGAAATAGTCTAGAGTTACTTAAAAATTTTGAACTCTTACAAGTAAATTGAGAAGCTAGTTCCCATATTGTTATACTGTGGAAAGAAAGCTGGACCAGGAGAAAAAGGCACAGTGCCAAGAGCAGTTGATGAATCCAGAACTCAGCACCAGCTGTGCATGACCTTGGGCATGGGATTTGTCTTGTTTTTCTCTTCTGCCAGTCATAATTTCCATTTGTGTTTGTCCTTCCTGCCACACAAGATAGTTGACAACACAAAAAGAAAACTCTGTTATGCTTGATAACTGGAAAAAAAACCTAAGCCTGAACATGATTTTGTTAAGGAGTATTTGTTACTACCATGGGCTTTTGTGTAGTCCCTCATCTCTGTTCTGTATATAGTAATGGAAACCAGTTCTTTGACAGCATTACAGGGAAACATTGTTTTAAGATTTGTCTTACAGCTTTTTAAAACATGACTGGGAGTTAAGGAAATAATGTGAATTTAAGTTTGTATATTAAGCCTGGTATGAATGTTCACACCTCTCAAACCAAGCATGCATAAGGCTGAGACAGGATTGCCCCAAGTCTCAGGCCAGCCTAGACTATATAGTGAGTTCCAGGCTAGCCCAAGCTAAAGAGTGAAGTTCTATCTCAAAAGCCAGACCAAACAATCACAAAAGCAAGTAAGCAAACAAAAGAGTGGATATTGAGGGGAGGGCAACTGATCCCAGTGTGCTTTCAGTTTTTACATAATCACTAAATATAAGCCCTTTATTCTAAATATATTTCAGGATAACTTAAAACACCTCACCCACACATGTCTGAAATGTACAAAGCAGTGAATGTCACTGCATGAGTAAATGACTCTGGAAAGCTGTGATGGACTCAGTTACTTTAAACTTAATTATGTAGGTCTTTCTTGACATAGAGAGCATGTAGAGGTGAGTAATATTTATAACACAGCCACCCTAATTTTTTGACTCTTAAGAGTGCCATGCATGCTGAAAAGTACTTATTTACTCCTAAGAACCACATTTAAAAAGGTAAAATTACGTGGTTTATAAGGTATGATAGGATTGAGGAGTTTGTCCCAAGTTCACAGGGACTGTAATGAATTGAACCTGTCTTTGAACACAGGCTCATTGATTGGAGAATTGTCACCTTTCACCACTGTGACACTCCCTGCCTATGCTAAGCTTGAGCCTCCTGCCTTCTTCTCATTGCTACATCAGTCATTGAGAATGTATGAATGCTTATGCTTGCCCTGTAGCCCACGGCGAAGTGGCTTTTTCACAAAGACAGCACTTGAGTCACGTGGTTCAGAGCAGGGGGGCTGCTGACTGGCTCCCTGCTACAGAAATAAAGCCATGAAATCCTCAACATATAGAAGTGGGCCAAGTGCTGGATTGTGTAGCTTCCTTGGATGATTGCAGAGCAGTCTAGAGAAGCGCCTTGGTATTCATATATTCATACCACTGCACTCAAGAATACTTTGGTGGCTATGGGATCATAGGTAGAAACCCAAGTCTAGATTTTTGCTTATATTATTTTGATTACTTCAAAATTTCCTCCTTTTTGTATTTTGTACTCACAAGTCTTCATTACTAAGTGGCTAGGTATAGAGAGTAAAGAGTGTATGTGAAATTTTTTCTTTTTATCTTTTTGCTACTGTCCCAGATTCCTTGTGTAAGACAGGACAATGTGATGTGACTTTCAAATAAACCCTTGGAACAGCATCTGTATTTCCATGTGTTAGTGAGCGAACAGATTGAAAAAGGGTAGAAGTATTAAATATCAGTCCTATTGGAGGAAGGGTAAAAGATTCCAAAAGAACTTCATAAATTAACTTGACACAAGGACCAAATATATCAGGGCACAGGGGCCTTTATGAGACTGTTTCTCCAACCAAGGACCATGTATGGAAATAACCTAGAACCGCTGTTCAGATATAGCCCATGGTAGCTCAGATAACCCATGGTAGCTCAGTATCCAAGTGGGTGCCCTAGTAAGGGGAACAGGGACTATTTCTGACATGAACTCAATGGCTGGCTCTTCGACAACCTCTTCTCCCCCCCCCCCCCCCCCCCCCATATCAGGGAGGAGCAGCCTTGCTAGGTCACAGAAGAGGACATTGCAGCCAGGCCTGAAGAGACCTGATAAGCTAGGATCAGATGGAAGGGGACGAGGTCCTCCCCTGTCAGTGGACTTGGAGAGGGGCAGGGAGGAGATGAGGGAGGGAATATGGGATTGGGAGGGAATGAAGGAGGGGGCTATGACTGGGATACAAAGTAAATAACCTGTGATTAATATAAAAAAATGAAAATTACTATAAAAAATAACTTGAAACCTGGCCTGTGTTTTATTTCCTAGAAAATTCTTTAAAAAGTAATAAAGATCTGCAGGCATAAACAAAGTTTGATGCTTTAGTTTTTAAATTATTAGTTTCAATGAAAGATCCTAAGTTGTAGTCATGAACATGATTAAAGATGATTACTGCTGTGGAACATGACCAGACAGAAGTAATCATGTTATGCTAGTCTAGTAAGTTAATCCCAGAGGTAGATGTGTTGACCGTTTTTATAAATGACAAAGAAGACAGGCTGTGTTGCAAAGTGTCTGTCCCTGCAGTTGGCCAGTCCTGAAGAGATCACAGGCAAACCACAGGGAGTATGATTGGAAATCTCTTAGGGGTCCCACGGCTGTCTAAGTAATGTTTGTATGACAGGTCCAAATCACGTTTGAATTTCAACTTGGGTAAGATATCTAGATGAGATGATGGACTGTGCAACAAATGCTGTGGTCCAGTTTGTTGTTGTGGACTCAGTGTGACCAATGAGGTATTAGATAGGCTTTATTTATTACATAATTTTGTATCGATCACATGCTAGACATTGGCTGAACATTGACGATCCAGCAATGAGCAACACTTAAATAAATAGCAATGGTTATAAACTAATGCAGACTTTTTATCTTCCATCTTGTGCAATTTGCGATTCTTTCTTTAACAGATTTCTTTTTAGGGGTCAGAGGGGCAGAAAGATTTTAAGAACCAGAGGAGCTGGAAAACTTCAGGGAAACTGTTTTCCAGGTACCACAGGGCTGATAGTACATAAGAACTCACAGATCATAGAGACTGACAACATGAACAAGACCCTCACAAGCTCAAGCCAGACAAAATCCCAACATGAAGAACGGGAAATAATTGATACCTGCTGGGGGCAAGAAAATCAGTTTTATACAATGGAGTGACACCGGGCTTATCAATCCCACTCAGGACTATTGACCAATATAAAAAGGACTCCATGTTTTTATTTGTGGGGTTTCTATTTCCTGTTGTTCTTACTTTTGTGCATTTTGTTTGGTTGGTTTGTTTTGAGAAAGAAATAACATGAAGTTAGGTGAGTAGGGAGGGTGCAAGACTGTGATGAAAATATAATGTATAAAAAAATAAAAGTACACCAGGTATGTTGGTGCACGCCTGTAATCCCAGCACTAAGGGAGGCAGAGGCAGGCATGGACCGCTATGAGTTTGAGGCCAGACTGGGTCTACAAACCAGTCCAAGACAGCCAAGGCTACACAGAGAAACCCTGTCTGGAAAAGACAAAACAAAGAAAAAATAAATAAAAATGTAATTTTAAAAAGGAGACTTTGAAAGAACATTAAATAACAGATAAAGTCAGTGACAACACTTGGGATCTAGAACTGAAAACTTAGACAGTAGACAAAGAGGGTAATGATTCCTTACACTATTTGAATCTCTAGAAGTTTGTGAGAGAATGGGATTGACACAAATTATAAGAGAACCTCACTGATAACAGCTACATGTTTTAAAATGTTTCTAAATGGACACCACCATCTCCAGAGATTGTAGAGGATGGAAAATAAGTCATAAAATGTATCTGATGACTTCAGAATATATAAACTTATAATGCTAGCTCCCGAGTCTCTTTTCTCTTGGTTGGCCCCACTGAGGACAACCTACTTTGTTCCATTAGTGTGCCATGCTGTGTGTATCCCTGATGTCTTTTGAGACCTTACAGATAACCTAGGAGCAAATCTTCTCTCCTCTTCACACAGAAATGGTGTTTCCCTTTTATTTAAATCCCTACCCACAGTGAACAATCAGCATCCGTTTGTATTAAGGGCAGTGTTTGCTCTCTGGCTCTTATGGAGCAATTATTGAGTTTTCTGAAAGGAGTTAGTATACCAGTGTGCTTAACCTTATTCCCTTTTTCAGGTTTCCTATGCTCGCCCAAGTTCAGCTTCCATCAGAGATGCAAACTTATATGTCAGTGGGCTTCCAAAAACGATGACCCAGAAGGAGCTGGAACAGCTGTTCTCCCAGTACGGGCGCATCATCACTTCCCGCATTCTTGTCGACCAGGTCACTGGTAAGTAAGCAGTGGTTCTGGACAGTCTTGTGCTCCCTGGCGGGAAGACTGTGAGATATTCTGTCTTCTCACACAGCATTCTTGCCTCTAGAACACATCAAAGGTATATGTGGGCCAGAAAATGCAATTTTCTGCTGGAATTGTTCATAAATATGCATGGACAGAAATAGATTGTGGAGTAGAGTGAGCAAGCTTGAGTCATTTCCACCCTGAAGGTGCGGGTTTGAAGCCTGTTTCATGGCTTGTAATAAATTTATAGATGCTATAATCTTCATTTTCAAGCCTCTGTGTGAAAAAAGCCCCTATCCTCCTTATAAACAATCTTATTTTTGTGAAAAGCAAAATTTACTGCAGCAGTATGCAGCTGGTTTTCTGAACAAGGATGAGGCTGAATCCACTCTGGTAATTGCTGTGAAGGCAGTTTTCCAGGGCTCTGCTGTGCCGTAGAGGCATACGTAAGAGGATGAAATTTTTGAGTGGTAGCAATTTGTTATATGCCTAATGTAACATTTGACCAAATGAAATGAGAATAAGATGTTCATTAGAACTTTGTACATAAGGAGCACTTCAGACAACACTATTAGCTAATGGAAAGCTGGTGGTAAGGGTTGGATTACAGATTTTTTAAATAAGGTACATACACATTTTTTTTCCTCTGTTGTAAAAGTGGTACTTGTCCTTTTCAGAACATTTTAAAACTGGAGAAACATGGAAAGGAGGGAGCAGAAAGTTACCTGGAGTGCCTTATTTCCAAGCGAGCCGTATTGTGATATTGTGTATTACCATGTGTGAATTTTTATTGTAAAGAAAGGAGCAGATTAACCCTAGAGTAAAATCGGGCCACATTTTTAATCTTCAACTGTAGATCAGTTCAGTTGTTGTGAATTTGATCAGAGCAGTCTATGCTTTTCCATTCTGCGCTGTTAATCGCATTCACAGGCTTCTGGGTAGAAAAGCAACAATGTGTACACTTGCCTGGGAGAATGGCCTGTAGATTGTGCTGCCATGAAAAAGCCTGAGTGTGTAAGACAGTCTAGCTACTGTAGCTATCCCATAATCCTCCTGATGCATTCTGCACACAGATATATTACACATAGTTTGTAAATGGGGCTAAATAGAAATCCAAGCATAACAAATCAAACAAAATTTATTCTGAGCAACAGAAATACCTTTTTGTTCATAGTGTTGATTTTCTGTTTTTAAGAATTTGTTTTTAATGAGATATTGGTGGATTGAGAGTAGGTTTCATCATAGAAATTGTCTCTTCCCTTTAATTATGGCCATTCCAGAGCTTGCAGGATGACAGGGGAACAGACTTCGTATTTCCTGAGTGTGGCCCCATACCTCTGGCATCAGCAGCCTGCTGGAACTTTGCTAGAACTGTAAATTTTGGGATCGTACCCCAAATACACTCAGTCCTGAGGGATAGACATTATACGCCCCCACCTCCCCCCCACCAACACACACTTTAGCCCCACCTGTATGGACACTATGTGCTTTCCTAAAGGAGCAGCCAATAATTTTGGTATTTTATTTTCCTTTTCTTTCTATGCGTGCGTGTTTTTATTTTATTTTATTTTATTTTATTTTATTTTATTTTATTTTATTTTATTTTTTTATTTTAACCTTTCTTTTTTTCTATATTTTGAAATTCAAGGTCTCGCTCTGTGACCAGGCTGGCATCTCACACCAGTAGCAAACCTCCTGCTTCAGCCTGCCGAGTGATGGAAATATTCTAGCTGGAATGTTAGTTCTTAATAGGAGCTAATAGATGGATGAAAGGGAAAAGATATGTTTGCAATCATTTGTTCTTCATACTTAAAACTTTCAAGAAAAAAAACATACATTTTCCCTTAAGTAGAAGAAAATGATCAGCAGCATTGGCATTTAGCCATCAAGTGTTTTCTGTGTACAGGACACAAAGTGGCAGAGCCTGTCAAATTATGCATACATAGACAATATGCCTTCCCTACCTTAGAAAATTCTGAGCCTTATACAGACTTAATTGTAAGGCAAATAGACCCTGCTCGCCCATTTCCTTTTGAGGTTGCTCTAAGTCACGATGGTCTAGGTTTTCTCAGTAGCCCCTCTTGTATTCATTGGCCCACTTTGAGTGTTCTATACTTAGCTACCTACTAGTCCCAAAACCTGATCCTGTGAGAACCTGGTTGGTTGCCAAGAAAGCATTTCTCTACAGCTGCTTACCTTGTCTGCCCACCTGCCTGGGACAGTTACATGCAGTGAGCTGAGATCCACACTACTGTTTCTAGCAAGCCTGGAGAAGCCTTATTCATGCCCTTCTTTGTTGTTGTTGTCAAAAGCAGACAGGGAATGGCTTTCCACAGTTAAGAGGAATGTTGGAGGTTCTAGGAAGCTTGCAGTTTTAGTGATTTAACTTTTAGTCCATGCAGCATTACCTCTGTAATAAAGCTAAAGACAAGCATGGGAGAGTTTTAGATAGCATGAAGACCTACTTCAGATTCTGTTTTCTTGAGAGACTGTCATGCTATATGATAGGATTAAGATGAGTGTATCACCTAGAATTTTTGTTGAGCTGTATCTGCTCTGGAGATTGTTTTTAGCAAATGCCTGGTGGTGGCCTTATTCCAAGGGAAGGTGTTGCCTGTATGATAGCATGCTTCGAAAAGTGGAACTCGGGCACACAGTCAGTATTACTACAGAGAGTTGGCAGGAGGAAATGTAGGGGAAGAAAGCATAGGCTTATGTACTTTGTTGGTTTCCTGACAAGCACATGATAGATAGTGAGACCTCACATTGTATAGGTCATTTCGTGCATTTAAAAAAGGTGGAAAATTGAGGTTCTAAATTGAATTGCTAAGGTAAAATTTTCTTCCTGATGTGATTTTTGTGGCAAATGTTATATGTGAGTGAAAAGATGTTCATGAGAAGGAAAAATTAATTTATCCTTTCTTCTCTTCTTCCCCTCTCCTGCTCCCTTTTCCCCAAATCTTTACTTAAATCTACCTTAGGCATATCAAGGGGTGTAGGGTTTATTCGATTTGACAAGCGGATTGAGGCAGAAGAAGCTATCAAAGGCCTAAATGGCCAGAAACCTCCTGGTGCCACAGAGCCAATCACTGTAAAGTTTGCTAATAATCCAAGCCAAAAAACCAATCAGGCCATCCTTTCCCAGCTGTACCAGTCTCCAAACAGAAGGTACCCAGGACCGCTAGCTCAGCAGGCACAGCGTTTTAGGTAAGTCTGGTCTAGTTCTCGTGCCCAGCTACTAAACTGGAGGAGAATGTGCAGGTTTACTGTCAAGTAATTGTATCAACAAGATTTCTGCTTTGAGTTTGTCATTATTGTTGCTTTCCTTCCTTTTCTCCCCTTTAATGGGCATAGAGAAAACTATGTGGGGAAATAGCTACTCTTGCTATTACTGAAGGTGAGACTGAAGGTGAGGGCAATTAACCGTAAGAACAGTTCTCCTCAAGGACTGACTCTGCCTCCAAGAGACATTTGGCAAAGTGTAGTCACTCGTGATGGCATAATTTGGGTAGAGACGTGACTCACATCCAGTGAGTAGAGTCCAGGGATGCTGTTGAGCATCCTGAGACATACAGGATACCCAGCAGCCACAGGTTACTGGGCCCACAGCACAGCTTGAGAAAAGCAAACCTGCCTACAGACTGAGGTCTGGTGTGCTATTTTCTTGCAAAGAATGTATTTTTGTGTTTGAGTTGTGAAATTGAGCTCTTTCAGTTAGTTTTGTTTTCTGATATAGACATTGTTAAAGCTATGTGACAAATATGAATGCCTTAAGTGGGCCCCTCTCTCTCTCCTTTTCTTGTGTCTCACAGTTTAGAAGTTGACAAACTTTAGCTGTAATGGTTCAGAGAGGAAATACATTAAATTTTCTGGGTCATGGTTTTTGCAAATGTTTCTTCTTCCTCCTTTCCCATTGCCTTACCATCTCCTCCCTCTTCTCCTTTTTCTCCTTCTCTTTCTCTTCAGTTCTTTAAAAATTTAAAAGCCATTAGCTGCTGCGTCATATAGGAAGTACTGGCAATCTGGATTCTGCCTGTGGGTGGTAATTCGCTGATGGCATTAACTCTTAAAAAGTCAATAACCCAGGTTCTCAAGTTATCTAGTCCTGGAGTAAACAGCCAGATCTGGAGACATTCAAAGCATGCAAAGCATTCCTATGCATGTGAAAAATAGTGACTTGAGGTTCAGTTAGGAACACTGAATGTCTGGTTTTATTAACAAGTCACCCCGTTTTTATTTCCCAGGATTTTGTAATAGCCATAGTGTATCCTCACTCCTGAGCTAATTTCTTATAAGTACATGGAAATCTGCATTCTTTCTTGCCTGAGAAAATAGTTAATTATCAAAACACATAATCACAAACTTAGTAAGCTAGATGAATTAATTTACATGTTTTTCAGTTCTAGTCACATACATTTTCTCCCATTTGGTTTATTAGAGTGTTGAAAAGAGAAGAGAAAAAAAAAAACTTAAAATATCTCCTTCTAAAAATACTTAAGTATGTTACTTAGATGTGAAAAGAAATTTCTGTAAATGTCAGGTTGAATACCTGCTTAAGTTGGCTTTCACACTGTGAGAATGATGGCATTGTCAAGGGCTATAGTGACAAAGATGACCAGCTTCCTGGTTCGTTGAGTTCAGCTGCTGTAATTTTGGCAGAAAAGGCATTGAGTAAAACAAAATGTATGTCACTTTTGACCTTGGAGACCAATAGTGGCAATTGAGGAAGAGGAAAGGCTACTTGATTATTTTCTTCAGCAGGAAGAAATCTCCTAGCACCCTTTCTTAGTGTTCCATGCATGCCCTCAGTCTGACATCTTTCGTGGCTTTATTCACTTGTTGGTATTTTCAGTGGATTTCAGCTGTGTTTCCTAGTCATCCTGTCCGGTTAGTTTTGGTTTGCTCTTAGAAGAAAACTGTATTGCCCTAGATTGTGTGTGTGTGTGTGTGTGTGTGTGTGTGTGTGTGTGTGTGTGTGT
>NW_026594418.1:4835851-4840206 GCF_907164565.1 Psammomys obesus
TGTGTGTGTGTGTGTGTGTGTGTGTGTGTGTGTGTGTGTGTGTGTGTTATCATTAAAGCTGTAATTTTGTTTGCTAGTTGCTATTTATTAGAGCAGTGCTCCTACACTCTCAAGACCAGGCCAGAGGACCCATAGACAGCACCGAGAGTCCTGATCTCTGTCCAGCACATATATGGGCAGCATGTGCTAGATGGTGGGTACCGCAGCGTCCTCACTGAATTTTCCTGTCACTCTGTACATGCCCCATGCCTTTTATTTTTGATGGGATGAAGTTTTCCAAGGTTGTCCCTGTGACTAAATTTTAAACCTTTATCTTCTATCCATCCTACATTACAAAAAGTCTTTAATAGTATATATTATTACTAATGAGAGCCTTTGGCCCTTGTACAAAAACATGTAAGATAAGGAAAGTTAGTCGAAAGGAAAACCCAGCATTAGCAAGTGAGAAAGATTACAGTATGTGGAGGTTTAAGCTTGGAGTCCCAGTTACTTTGGAGGCTGAGACAGGAAAATCACTTGAAGTTAAGGCCTGGATTGTGAAAGTGCTTTTCTTATTGCACTAGGTTTGACCTCAGCTGGGAGGCTTCAGAGTAGTAGCTGCTACCAGGTTGCCCAATGAGGGCAAAACAAAGCAGTTGGGAAGTAGGGAAGATTTTTCTTTCCTCAGATTGGAGCTCTTTTCTCTCTCACCTCACTGCTCATCTCTACCTCCACCACCTTTGTCTGAGTGGTAAAAGGTGAACTACCAGTGTGCCCTTACTTTGAGCTTGCCGCTTCCCAGCATGAATTTTAGAAAATGCATTGTTTTTAATGTTATCATGGTGCCTTGGCAGCGGAGCAAGACTGGAGAATACAAGTTATAGTAACGGTGAAAGGATGTTAAATATACGTGAAAAGAAAAAAGAAAAATTCTGTGTAGTAAGGATTAACTTTAAAAGTGGGCTTATGAGGCCTATGGGTCAGCGTGTTGATAATTGGAATTATTGAAACATGAACACTGGTAATCTTATGGGCTGCTTGAAGTGTTTATAGTTTTGTTTTGTTTTTTATGAAAAACACTATTTGGACACATGATGTAATTTTAGTCCCTGAGGAATGTTCTTATTACAGGATATCCAAATTAAACGGTAAACCAAAGTTTCTTATTCATTTCTGTGAGGCAGATTTAACAGTGTAGTGTATGATCTAGCAGTGGCCTGTGTGTCTGCTTCTGTGGGTCCTTTTGCATCTTTAAAGAGCCTCTGGAATCAGCAGTTGAGTTTCAGTTGCTGGTTGCACTGGCTCGCTTTCATTCTGGAAGACAAAGACATCAAGCCTCATGAATGCTTTTCCTCATTCTTAGAAGTCATGATTGGATAAGGTAACATATTGATGAGCTTTGGAAAGGTTTGATAATTCTTCCATGGTGTCCAGAATTGTTTTCTTATTTGTTGTCTTTTTCATATATTATGTCTGACATTAACTGATCTTTTTTTTAGGTAGATATCTTAGTTTTATGCTGTATTTGTAAACACTCTGTTTTGAAATGAAAGTGCTCTAGTAAGGTGCTCATAGAAGATTCTAGTAAAAATACTGCATGGTAACAATTTGAGTTACATTATCCGGGTGATAAGAAATGTTACCAAATGTCTTTGCTGTGCACTTGTTTTATGTGCATATGGTTTGTGCTCTATAGTCAGTGAACTTTAGACTCTGAATTCTAATCAAATATACAATGATAGGATAAATATGAACTATATACTCTATCAAATATAATAATGTGCTGATGATTGTTACACTGATATATTTACATAAAGTTATTTTAGTACATAAGATCTTGCTTTAAGCAAGATTTGTAAAGTGTTAGTATTTATCCCTTTGAATTTTTTTTTTTGCGTTCATGTAAGAGATGTTGAATTGACTTGTATGGTTTCTGTGAGGAAAAGGGGAAATAACTGCTTTGTTTTTTTCTTTCCTGAGTTTTCCTTATTGGATCATCCTCAACCCATTTTCCCTTCTCTTGGGAATCTTTATTTAAGTAAAGGATCTCTTAATTGAAGCTAGGTTTTTCTATTTAATCTTCCAGATCCACTTAATGTGTTACTTGTAAATTGGATTGTATCCCACCTAAATCTTGAATGGGGTTGACATTGGCCACCTTCTTAGGAAGGCTCAGACCTCTTTAGAGAAGCATGTGATGTCCTAGAAAGTGGGTGCAGGTACTTCTGCAGTCCACATGTTAAATATAATTTAGTAGGTAGCAAAATATGCAGGTGAATGGCTCCCTAACATTAGCTCCCTTGGTGGAGTGCATCATGTGCCTGTCATCCGAAGTTACTGCAGAGGCCTCTAGCCTGGGCTCCTCGTGCATGGAGTGGCTTTCATTTTTAGGTAATCATGTATGAAAGTTGTCTTCAGGCTGTGGGACGTGGAGTGAGGGTAGGGTGTACTATGACGTTTTCTCCTATAGTTGCAATATAATTTGCTACAAAGGCTGATGGATGTCCATCTGCAGCGCCCACTGCCTTCCCTAAATTCAGATGGAACACATAGGTGTGTGGCAGTGAGAGCAAGGGAAATGGGGTCTGCTCCCTGTAGTCAGCCAGCTGCCGTGCCTGGCTGTTTCCTGGAGCAGTGTTCCACTCTCGCTGATGGGGGAGAAGAGAGACATTAGTGTAGAAAACTCGGTTTAAAGCTGTCCAGGACTGACTTTCCTCTAAGACTGGGAAATGAATGGAGGTTGGAGACCATCCATTAAGGTTCCACACATGGGGCAGCTCTGCGGCACATTTAGGGTCTTCAGAGGCCTAGTTGCAAAAGTCCCAGATGAAGATTGTTTGATGGGATAGAACGGGGAACTCCCTCACTCAGTGCTTGTAATTCACCCCCATGACAAGGTTGGTTTCCATCCTGTCTTGAACAAAGACACATTTTTAAGGGAATTCTATGTCTGAAGTTTGGTTATTCTCCTCAGTGGGTAGAGGGAAAATGGAGCTTCTGAATTTCATCTTTAATCACTTTGAACAGACTTCAGTATGTTCCATGTGTCCGACAGGTACCGTTTGTCAGATGCATTCCATACCTATCATCCCTGCAATTTGATGGAATTTTCTATATCAGATCACTTTTTGATTGGTGTTGCAAGTTTGCACTCATTCATTTTTTTCTGGTGTGTGTAACCTTGGTTTTTGCATATAAAGGCATGCATCTTTACCCATCTTCACTTTGTAGAACAGAGTCCCCTGACATTCTGTACTCTTCACAGCTGCTCTGTGCTTTGTGTGTGCAAATATTCTCACCCAGTCAGTCTTCTGGGTAGTTTCCATCCTACAGTAAGTGGTGGGTGATAATTCTGGTAACCTTTGCTTTAACATAATTACCAGGTATATGTTATAAACCTGCAATGCCCAGGCTAGTGATCTGTGCTAAATGGTACATTTAAAAGGATCATGGAACATGGCAGATCGGAATAGATAAAGGAAGATCTTGTCACTGTGATTTGTTCTCTTGTCCTACACTTTGCATTACAGCAACTCAACAGTATCTTTCATTTTTCAAAACACATAAATGCACAGTGGAGACTGAGATCAGGGACATGCAGGGGCAACACTTTTTTATAGCTGAAAGACCAGAAGGAATACTTTGGCTTTTACAAACTGAGAGTAGTTGCTTTTTCTTATGTGCTCTGCTGTGTTTAGGTTAGGCACAAAAAGCTGATACCCACTCCCTCCCTGCCCCACTTAGCTTTTCACAGGTGTTAAAAGATAAGAGAATTGTGCCTCACCACAGACTGGGGGGCTGTGTTTGGAGAGTGGGGAGTATTTTGACAATTAGTGACTTAATGGCTATGCACTAGATGTGCCTGATCCTCACGTGTAATTTATTAGTAAATATTAGAAACTTGAGGAACCCTAGATAGTCTTCTTGACACTAATGAAGCAGAGTGGCACAAATTCTATAAAGCCAGGTTTGTCCATGAACAGTGTAATTGTACATCTTTGTCATTCTATATCTTTGAGTTTAAAATATCAGACTCCTCTGAAGTCACTAGCTTTGTGGGCTTCAGTATCCTCAGGAACCAATGGGATCGTAAAAAGTAGACCTGGGAGTTTGTAAAAGTGCTGGTCAGTTCCAGCTTCACTTTTAGAACTTGCCTGATGGGAAGTCAGATGTCAGCTGTTGTAGCATCTTCACATTTTGTTTCTGGATGTTTCCTCAGATGACCACTGCTATTTCCTTTGCTGCACTGCCCCTGTAGAGCTAGCCAGTGTTCTACAACAATGGGTGCCCATTCGCTCAGGAATGGTAAAAGACCCAGTGTTTTGAGGCATCTAATATATATATATATATATATATATATATATATATATATATAT